>NC_063194.1:19909962-19917462 GCF_017589495.1 Alosa alosa
ACTAAAGAACTTGAGAACCAAGAGCAGGTAGAGTGTCTCTCTCTCTCTCTCTCTCTCTCTCTCTCTCCCTCTCTCTCCACCTCTCTCTCTTACTTTCTATCTCTGCATTTCTTACTGCACTTTTACTTTGTCTCACACTCAACCCTCCATCTCTGGAGAGCCAGAGGCAGGTTCCCCTCCACACCCATCAAAGTCCACTTTCTCCCCCCTTACCTGACCCACTACCTGGGATCACTAGGAGCCAGAGCCCCCTCCCGACCCCCACCCAACACCCCCTTTGCACCTGGAGGGGCCAGACAACATTTACGGCAGCCTCTCTTCCTCTCCTCCGCCTCTTCCCCTCCTCCGCCTCTTCCCCTCCTCCCTCTCTGTCTCCCTCTTTTCTTCTTCTCTCCTCTCCTCTTCTTCTCTCTGTCAGGCGCTCCCCTCCCCTCCCTTGTGCGGTGTCACTGATAGGGCCCTGCCACACATAGCTCACATTCCTTCAGATCCGGCTGCAGGAGGAGGCGGCCGTAGCCGGGGGCCCGCAGGGCCCGTCTGGAGTTCACAGTGAAGGCCTGGCCACCCTGTGTGTGATGTGTGTGTAATAACAGGCCTCCCCCGACCTTCACACACACACACACACACACGCTCGTGGAGCAATGAAAGGCCAAGCTAATTAGCACGCTGGGCTGCCTCTGGCTCAGGTATGCGTGCCGCTATGATGGCCACCAGCACACTCTTCACACATGCTTCCCATACGTCCACATTCCACTGCACATGGAGATGGACACTCACGCTGGCCAAGTACACATTCTGCTCCAATGCCCCTGTATGCACACACCTCTGCTGCTGTGTATGAGCACTAACATTTAGACACACACACACACACACACACACACACACACACACACACACACACACACACACACACACACCTCTGCACCTACATGACTTAGGTATACATGAGGTTTACAGACTCTTGTATACTTGAGACACACACACACACACACACACTCACACACAGCGCAGGCATGGTCTGACAGGCAGGGTTCAGCAGTGGGTCATCCACAGAGGAGACCCAGTCTATGTTTTAAGGCTTTTATCCCCACCTGAGTGTCAGAGTTGCCCTGACACTTTATTGGACAGCCGATAGATCAGCCATCTTTAGATAGATAGATAGATAGATAGATACTTTATTGATGATTGAAATTCAAGGGTCTCAGTAGCATACAGTCATCACACACAACATGCACTTACAGCAGAAATGGTAAACATAAGTATAAGTCTATCTCTCCTCTTCCCTTTAGTGAGGCATTGAACAGTTCAATGGCCCTAGGAACAAATGACTTCCTCAGCCTTTCAGTTGTGCATGGCAGTGAGCGAAGTCTCCAGCTGATCAAGCTCTTTTGCTTTTTGATAGTGCTGTGGAATGGATGACATTCATTGTCCAAGATGTTGATCAGTTTGTTTAGGGTCCTTTTGTCAGATAATGAAGTGATGCACTCCAGTTCAGCTCCCACTACAGAGCCAGCCTTCCTTACCAGCCTGTCAAATTAAGCCCAGCATCCTTCTTCTTTGTGCTTCCTCCCCAGCATACCACTGCATAGAAGAGGGCGCTGGCCACAACAGACTGGTAGAACATCCTGAGGAATTGGCTGCACAAATTGAAGGACCGCAGCCTCCTCAGGAAGTACAGCCTGCTCTGTCCTTTCTTGTATAGTGCATCAGTGTTGGCTGACCAGTCCAGTTTATTGTCCAGGTGGAGACCCAGATACTTGTAGGTGCTTACCACCTCCACATTGACCCCATCAATGGAGACTGGTAGCAGAGCGGGCTTAGACCTGCGGAAATCCACCACCAGCACAGGTAGGGAAGGCAGGGGTTCTCAGTGACTGAGGTATATCCTGATTTTGATCATATTGAGGATATGGTGTTTGCATGAACACAGAGATACCTGATTATTAATATCCCTTAAAGGTGCGATTTGTAGGATTGTTACCGAACGTTCTGCAGGCCAAAATCAAAACACTGGTGAACATTCTCAAGACTACCAGACGCGAGCCTCTTCTGGGTTGCCAGATGTAATGAAGACTTAGCTAACATTAGTTGACCTGCAGCTGCTTTAACGTTTCTCCAACCATGACCCAGCTACACATTACGGAAGCAGTGAAAACAAAAAATACCTCTCTAACCAACGTAACATATTTAGCTGAAGTTAGCTTAGAAGTTTAGCCTAGGCTAGGCCTACCTGTTGTGGAGAAATATGGCCAGCTCTGCGTCAGACTTGATATTCTTCGTTTGACGAAGACGTCACCATCTCAGGAAGCTCCTCCGATGTCCACTTAATTTGTTTCTTGTTTTAATTTTGTAAATTTGCCTGCCTCTCGTAGGCGTTCATGACTACAACTGACAGCTGTTGACAGTTGGCCTTTGCTAATTTGGCAACCCAAATAGGAGGACGCTAGCCCATTATTATCACGCTATTCTAGAATTAATCGTTCAAAACATGAACTAAAAATTCCAAGAGATTCCGCCCTGTAACTCATTTTTTTTCATGGGTTTTACGGGGTTTTACGGGTTAGAGTAATGTTGTCAAATAAGCCATTACTTCAATTCATCGTGTTTCCTTACTCTCTGACAACATATGGTGATCATATTTGGAATGGTTAGTTTATTTCCATTATTTCCTACATACTGGACCTTTAATACATGATGAATACTAGTAACCCGGTTACTGATCAAAGTGTTCTATTACTGTGTTCCTCCAAAGATTCTAGAGAGCTCCGCTTTATTATCTTTGTTTTTTTTTTTTTGTTGTTGTTTGTTTTGTTTTTTATATCTTTTGGCAACTGTCAGAAATAGGATAAGGTGTATACATCCTACAGTATCCCGAGAGAGAGAGGGGGGGGGGTGTCACTCCTGAAGGTGAGACTGTAGCGATGCCCACCTCTCTCTCTTTGTCTCTCTCTCTCTCTCTCTTTCTTTCTGTTCATTTCAGCAACTTGGCCTGCCGCTGTTGAGAAAGGGTTTCTGTTACTGGTTACATGTCAACTCCCTGAAACATAAGTAATTGTATAGGTGTTTTGAGCGGAGCGCGGGGCAGACACGGGTGGTTTGAGTTACCCCGGGCCCTGTGTGGAGCGCCTGAGGTGGGCCCCTCTGATGCGAGCCTGATGGTACGCTCCACTCCAGGCCCGCCTGAAAAACCCAGGGCCTGTGAAGTCCATCTACTCCCACCTCATAAACCCGCATACCAGTCCACTACTCACCCAGGGCCTGCACTCACTCTGTGTGTGTGTGTGTGTGTGTGTGTGTGTGTGTGTGTGTGTGTGTGTGTGTGTGTGTGTGTGTGTGTGTCTGTCAGTGTGTACATGTGTACTGTATGTGTAAATGTGTATGAGAGCATGTGTGTGTGTGTGGTTTGTGTTTATGGACATTTTTTGTGTCTCCGTGTGTGAGAGGGAGATTGAGTGTGTGTGTGTGTGTGTGTGTGTGTACACGCTAGTTCTTCGTGTGTAGGTGTGTGTGTGTGTGTACACGCTAGTTCTTTGTGTGTGTGTGTGTGTGTGTGCAGAGCACAGCAATAACCACTGAGGCCTTTCTCTCTTCTCCATACACTGATATTGCCCCAGTTTATCTTCCAAGACATGTCTTTGTAATACAATCCCTCTCTCTCTCTCTTTCTCTCTCTCTCTCACACACACACACACACACACACACACACACACACACACACACACACACACAGAGTGATCGAGAGAGAAAAACAGGGCTTTTTCAGCCCCAGACTTCAAACAGATGTTCCCAGGCTCGCTCCTCTCGGTCCCGGGTGGACGAGGAGGAGAGTGCCTGGCATGAAATGTCCGCTCCTTCCCCTCTCTGAGCAAGCCAGGCCTTAGACGCTCAGGATCGGCCCCACAAATACAGCAGGAGTAGATTACTGACACACACACACACACACACACACAGACACACAGGTAGGCAACAGAGCAGTACACACATATACACACACACATAGGTAGGCTTGAGCCTCAGCCTCACCAATGTAAAAAAGTGTTCCTAATGGAGGGAGGAATCCACCCAGATTTGGTTTCTAATTCAGTGGGACCACCTCAGAGTGGAGAAGAAACTGCGGGCCCTACATATTCTGGGGCCCAGGCTCTAGACTGAGAACATTTAAATCGTTTTGGTGCTATCGAACACCTAAATACCCTTAATCTGTTTTCACTTATCTGGATTGACTTACTGGGATGGAGCGTTTGTTGGTAGAGGTCCGTATACTACGATGAGGTTTGAAAAGACTCTGGGTGTTCTATGGGAGCTTGGAGGTTAATCTGAGCTGAGAGGCACACACAGAATCTCTTCTCCCTAGTGGACAACACACCTGGAAGCGCTTTAGCACCAGCTCCTCAGAAGAACCGCAGGGCTCGAATGTCCTTTAGTTCAGAACTGACCCCTGTGGGTCGCAGCAGGACCGCGTCCGAGGGCACACCCTTCTGTGTGCTGCTGGTCTCCGGAGTGTCTTTTGACAGAGCGGATCTCTCAGGCCTCTTGATCGCCTCCCGGCTCCCACGCCACAACTTTATCAAAGACCCTTCCCTGCCAGTTTCTTCCTATTCTGTTTTCAATTCACTTTCTTGTGGTGTTGCGAAACGGAAATGGCTTTCTTTTAAAAGTCCACCCCCCCCCAACACCACCACCACCATTGTACAATCACACAAAGGCACACACACACACACACACACACTTTCTGAACCAGCTCTTCCAAGTTGTGATTGTGTGTGTTCAGCTTGAGATGTGGAGACATCAGCTCGGCGAGAGGAGGCGCAGGTCTTTTGTTTTTGATGTACCCTCTTCATGTCTGACGAGGGTTTTCTGTCACTTTCACGTCTCACCGAGCACCGAGGCATTCTTTCCTTTCTGCCTCCTTCCCTCCCTCGCTCCCCCCTTCGCTCCCTCCCTCCATCTCTTTCCCCCTGTCTCTACCTCTGTCTCTTCCTCCTTTTATTCGCTCACATCAAGCTCCTGAGGAGGTGCCAGGTTGTGTTTGAGTTGTTCTGAACGTGTTGAGGACTCCTTCCTTCTTCTTCCAGTGACAGCTGTCAGAAACCTATGTGTGTGTGTGTGTGTGTGTGTGTGTGTGTGTGTGTGTGTGTGTGTGTGTGTGTGTGTGCGTGTGCGTGTGTGTGTGTGTGTGTGTGTGTGTGTGTGTGTGTGTGTGTGTGTGTGTGTGTGTGTCTGTGTGTGTCTGTGTGTGTGTCTGTGTGTCTGTGTGTGTGTGCATGTGTGTGTGTCTGTCTGTGTGCGTGTGTGTGTGTGTGTGTGTGTGTCTGTGTGTGTGAGGGAGAGAGACACTTCAGAGAGAGAGCAAACCAGAACAGAAAACAGGTGCTATATATAGATGAAAAAGCCTGTCACTGTATGAGGCTGGGTAGAATCACCAGAAAGAAGAGAACTTCATCAGCAACCACAATAAAAAAAAAATAATAATGCCAAAGAAATCAAGATGAGCGGATTGAGCACTCCTTACCCCAGAAGGGCCCCAGTCCGATGCTGACTGTGTCCAGCCAGTGAGAACCTTTCCTTTGGTTTTTGATCTTATCTTACTCAGTCACATGTCTCTCTACTGCTTGTCTCGTCAGCTTGCGTCCTCAAAGTAGTCTGTGTGTGTGTGTGTGTGTCTGTGTTTGTTCTGAGCCCATTCTGTTTCTCCGAAGAGAGTGAGAGGACGGATAGACAGGCAGGCTGCTCATTCCAGTCTGCAGTTCAAAGGAACAACAAGCGGCTGTCTAAGGTCAGGCCCTCCTTCAGATCTAACGGCTGGTCATCCAACCTCTGACAGTCCGAGCAGGTGAAAGAGCATTCCTTTTGATTGCAACCTGTTTGTTGTGCTGTCACTGAAGGCATGCAGTGAAGTAATTGAAGAGGAATTTAAAAGAGGAATTTATGTGCTGGTTGGTGACAGCATTGCTGTCTAATCAGAAGCTACCATCTCATCATATGTAATAACATGCTGTCAGCAAAGTCCTGTTTACTCCTGAAACATCTTTATAGACTTCTTAACTATGCACCGGGTGTTTTGAGTTTGTGTGTGTGTGTGTGTGTTTGTAGGTGACCATAACTCAAGGGCTAGTAATACTGTTTGAGCACAAAAATGAAAGGGATCCATTCCTGGGGTCAGAGGTCATGTCTTTGCTGTCGCCAGGGGTTTTCTTTCCTGTTACAGCAACAACAACAACAAATGATGTTTTCTAAACAAATTTCGGGAGGAGCCCTTAGGGATGATTGACAGCAATTAACTCACCTGTCTTCTGCCGCCAGGGTATTTAAGCCGTCACACGCCATACGTCACACGCCATACGTCACTCGCAAAATTATCACTCCTCCTCCCCCTACTCCTCCATTTCACTCCACCTCCAGCCCAGTTACGCATCCTCCTTACACTGGGGAGTGCAAGCGGCCATCGCTCTATCGCGATCTCCGCTTCAGGCATCTCATGACCACGGCCAGCTACCATGCCAAACACGCGCTTAGCTTATTCACTCAGTATAGCAATCATGCCGACGGGCGAACTAGTGAACATACTCTATGACCACTATTCTATTGATTGTTCTCAATTCTCAATAAATTGTTCATTTTTTGTCATCTCAGCTGTTTGGTTTGCATTGGATGTTTTAATCTGCTTTGTATGTCCTGATGGGGTGAGCTCTAAGCACCAACATATAGGGCGTCGTCCGTCCAGCTGATCTGAGAGCAGCTCGCCGGTGTGCTGGCACAGTGTAGTTCATCGAGCCGCACACTAACAGAGCATCTGAGCGGACTCCCCAGGCCTCCTGAGGCCTCTCAGCCTGGGTGCACTGTGTCACACATTTGCTGACATTCGGACAAAAGCCTATCACTCCTTCTGTCTGTCTGTCTGTCTGTCTGTCTCTCTCTCTGTCTGTCTGTCTGTCTATCTCTTCAGCTCTCTTTCTTTGACACCCTACTCTCTTTGTTCTCTATAGATCTTTCCTCTCTTTCTTTCTCTCTTCTGTGGATGCACTGGATGTGCATGTATCACTCATCCTCTCACTGCATTTATCTGTTGAATTGCATGTCTCCCTCTCTCTATGTCCCTCTCTCTATCTCTCTCTCTCTCTGTCTCTCTCTCTGTCTCTCTCCTTCCCTGCTCTAGTAGGGCTTGTGTGCCTTTGCTGCGTTCCTGGAGTGTCAGCTCCAATCAGCAGCGGTCGCGGCAGGACAGTGAGCAGCGCCGTCCCCACTGCACTCCTGGCCCGCGCCGCTCCTCCGTTTACCCAGAGAGGAGCGCCCTTCTGCTGACCCGAAGCCCTCCTGGGGAGGCCGGGCCCGTCAGAGCACCACCGCCGTGTCGGCCCTCAGACGCTCAGAGGGGGGCATCTGAAGCGTCCGCTGGCGAGCCAAGTTGTGTTTTAACTTACCCGCGGCGCGATGATCGTGTGCAGCGCCGGCGGTTTGCGCCCGCTTGGCTCTCGCCTCGGCAACCGCCCGCCGCTCCTC
>NC_063194.1:19922462-19962462 GCF_017589495.1 Alosa alosa
CCATGCGTTTTAGGTTGTCAAAATAGGGCCCATTGCCTCTAAGTGTTGTAACTTGATCCAATGATTATGTTTATGGGTATAATTACAGCATAGAGCACAAGATGCTGGGTGAATGGGAATGTGACGAAGTGGGTGTTTGCAGGGAATAGACACCTCCAGTAGTGTGTTGTCTAACTGCTGTTGGTGGTCTGTAGGTGAACTTCCTGCAGAAGAGGGCAGCAGTGCTACAGGAGGACCTGGATGCCAGCCGTGGAAGGAGGTGAGGACACAGTAAAGTGCATGCCCACACACACACACACACACGCACACAAAATAACATCCTCATACACAGACATCTCACACTTGCATGTCCCCAACCCCTTTACTCACCTCTCCCTCAGTGTACTAACAACCTGTTCTGCTCATTCTTACATAAACCTCAACACAAATTAGACTGGCATCTGACAAGCAAAGGCGCACCCAGCAATATAATATACAATCAAGCTCATAAAGCAACGAACAAATGCAAGTTCAGACTTGACGTCATACAATCGTTCACGGAGGAAACTCCACACGTTACATTGTATGCGTTCTGAGAGTTCACCCAGTTTGTCGGGACGGAGAGATGACACCACCGCCCGCAGCTCCGTCTGTCCTCTCGCCCCACCCGTCCCGACTGAGCCCTCCCTGCATGTAAAGCACCCACACAAGCCCAGAGATAAGGCCATGCAAATGTGCCCTCGTCGGGGCAGTCCCCGATCCCAGCCACCCAGCCAGAGGGAGCGAGGGAGGGGACAGACACCTCAGGCAGCCCAGATGCTGACACCAATCCTCAGCCTCTGCCTCTACCTCACCTGGGCGTTGGTGTCCTGGAGCCCCTGGGTGGTGGTGGTGGTGGTGGGGGGGTGGGTGGACAGAGTGGTTCATGTCCGGAAGGGAGGGAGATGAGATAGAACATGAAAAGCGCCGGTGCTGCACTGGTCCCTTTGAGACGGCCTGATTGACGGCACATTTCCTCCTTCCCTTAATTGAATCAGCGGCTTTGTGTTTGAGGAGGGATCGCCGCTAGTCAAATATTGGCCTACTTGAGGCCTAAGTGCTGCCCATGAGAATGGAGGGAGGAGTGGAGAGAAAGAGTGAGAGAGAGATACTGATATCTAAAGAACTGGAACCTACTTTTAGCAAGCTGACACAATGAAATCAACGCTGGCATTTGTGAGGTGAATGGTCTACATCATGGTTCCACCTGAGGTGATGTCCAATCAGAAGGAGCCTAGCTTGTCTTAAAGTTGTAGCCTGAGTTTGGATATCAGATGGTGTAGTTCAGTCCACCTCAGAAGCACAGTACAATGTCAGATCAACTCACATACATGCAGATTTCTACGTCTTGTATTATGTGTGTAACGTGTTAATATGAAATGTGTGTGTGTGTGTAACTTGAAGGTCTTTTGGGCCCCCACCGTCAACTTTAAGGCACCTAACGCTAACCTTAACCCTAGCACCTTCCAGGTGTGTGTGTGTGTGTGTGTGTGTGTGTGTGTGTGTGTGTGTGTGTAGTGCGTGTGTGTAGTGTGTGTATGTAAGAGAGAGATAGATGGCAAATGAAACTACCCATCGTATCTATATCTTATCTCTTTCTCTGTTGTCTCCACTCTCACAGGTAACAGCTGTTCATCCTGCACTGATGGAAGGTTCTCTGAAAACTCCAGAATGAAGTGAGCACATCACACACGTGTGTGTGCATATACACACACATACACATTTACAGAGTGGCCTTGATTCACAGATGAAGGATCATCATTTCTCCACTCATTTACAGTGGTATTCATGTTGCTGTGTTTTTTTCTTTGTGTAGCATTTGTTTATTTAACACCTTTTTTAAATTCATCTTCATAAGTTCATTGTATTTATGACACCTGCTTTTGTTTCTGTTTGTTGTTTTTTTAATGACATGAATTCAGTATAATGTATTTTTTACATCCATTTTAATGTTTTAATAAGTTTTAAATCAAGCATCATTTTATTAAAGACATCAATTTCACTGTTGCCCTCGTTATTTCACATCACTATGACTTTTAAGGGGCTTAGTTTAGGGAATAGTTAAGCTGTTTGGTTACATTTTACTTGGATAGCCTCCCTTTCAGACTATCAAGAGATACTCAGATTATAAACAAACAATATGTTGACACTGTTAACAACATATTATGTTTATGGTTAGAGGTTGGGTTTTGTTGGTGGTGGTGATGTGCAGTAATTGTTCATCAACAAACGGGCGGGGGTAGCATAGTTGCTAAGGAGCAGTAAAGTTGTGGGTTTAATTCCCACCTTCCACCGTTGTGCCCTTGAGCAAGGCACTTAACCCCGAGTTGCTTTGGATAAAAGCGTCTGCTAAATGAATAAATCTATATGTATCGTTCATTTTTAAGACTGAACTGAACTTAAAGAAACTATCTGTAAAGTCTCTTTAGGCAGATTACCCAACTAAGGTGTTACCAAATGTTTTATGAGTTATCAAAGCTTTAGATAGTTACATTAACTTTATCCTAAAATGTTTTCTGAGTTGATGAATGCAAGAAATGAATATTGATGTGAATTTACTACCCAAGTCCATTGCAACTCAATACTGCATTACTGGATCAAAGAAGTTAATAACTTACCTCTGAAGTAGACTTGCCCATAAATATAATCAAGTGGAGCATCCATAGTACTGTGGTCTATTCTTGAAAAGACTACTGCTACTACTAGCAACACTCCAGTCAAATGGCATATCAGTTCATTTTGACTTTATATTTAATTTGAATTCAAAGGATCCATATTGAACATGTTTCCTATACATTCTTTATTTTTATTTTTACCGAAAATGATACTTAAAGGGACACCAGGCAACGTTTTCGTGTTAATTAATCATCTTCGTAAGTCGGTATATGGTTAAATGACTCATTACGGGGCGAATGAAGGCTCTCTCGCCCGCCCCTACTGCCTGTAGGAAGAATATCCCACTTGCAAGTTCGGTGTATCCTACCCGCCGACCGAGATTGTTGCAAACGTGTATAATGGTAGAGCCAGCGAAGAAGCAGCGAAAACCCTTGACGGAAGACGCAAATAAAAGGAAAAGAGCTTCAGACCGAGCCAGAGGGAGTTTCGTAGACCACAAACAACCTTTCACCCTTATCTGGAATACTGAAGTTCTACCTAGAAACCTTAGAAGCACTACCTAGAGTTCCCTACGTTGTGTTTCAAAACAGAACTTTTTTTATCATAATGTGGCAGAACCTCTCATCGTGTTGCTTTGGTACACTGAGATCACATGTAGAGCTTTATAGGACAAAATGTTTGTGCTAAATTTCATTGTCTGTTCATCCTTGTAGTCTTTTAATGTCAATTCAAACTACCTAACTAACTGTGCTATGTACAGCACTTTGGTCAATGCAAGCTGTGTTTAAATGGGCTCTAAAAATAAACTTTACTTACTTACTTTATTTACTTACCTTTATCTGCAAGATTTGGCAAACAGAATTCCTACAGGAGGTTTTGCTCCTTCTGTTTGAGGGATCCTCATAGTTTTAGTGAGGACTACCTGCTTGAAACTGACACTTATGCGGCCATTATGGTGTTTTGGTGTCAAGGAAGTCTTTTTATCTTCCAGCTGTGCTTCATGGCAGTCCAGTCTCCTGTCTCCCATCTTTGTGAGAATATCATGAAAAGGAGTTACACTGCTTTTGTCTGTCTGCTTCCTGCAAGGCCTGTTTCTTTTTTCGATGGTGATCAGTTCCATCAAAATTCAATACCAGGAAGCAATTTAGGGGGACATTGAAGTCAGAATTGTATTCTCATGTCCCAGCTTATGTTGAAAATTGCTCTCTTTTACGCATTTATTACGCACTTCTACCCTCAGTCTGCCTATTGTCCCAGAGTTTACTGTTTCTCCACTGGTTCCAAAGGAAATTTTACACCACAGCCTATTTATTTGATGTGTTGATTTTGTTCTCCGAGCTATGCAAGAGGGGATTGTCAGATGGGAAACAGACAGAAAGCTTTTGGTAAAACGATAATGATTGGAAGGATCACACGAATGACACGCAGCCTTTTCTTCCCAACAGAGCCATTTCGGCTCCCTGAGCGGATTCTCAGTGGTTTTGTTAAGGTCACTGAGTGGTTGAATGGAAGCAGGGCTCTCCGGTATTGGTCAGGTTTCAATTTGAAGCAACTAACTGTAAAGTGTGCGGAAGATATGAAAGCTGTGTGTGGGTGCCTGTCTGACAAAGTACCTTTCGGTCTTTGCTGTGGTCTCTCTTTTTCTTTTTTTTAACTCTCCCTTTTATTCTATTAATTATTATGTGGGAGAGAATTGGGGACTTATATCTATATCATTGAAATGTATAGTCTGGCATCGAACCATTCACCTCGCTTAATCCAAGGGGTGGGCAGAGAATTGTCTTTCCAACTGCCTAGGCATGCAATAGGCCAGCCTTCTGACCATATCCGTTATCCGGGTCGGCAAAACGGGCAAATACATCCTTCTTCGAAAGGAATGACTTAAGTGCATTGTGTTGCTCAACTTTCAAAGAAAAGCACAAGTCCAACTTCTCCAAAGTTGACGCCAACGCCGATTCAAACAACCGCTCTTCGTTCGCCACAGCCACCTTCCTTGTTGTTCACCGTCGCAGGACTGTCGTTATCCTGTTAAGCCCGCCTTAAGACTCTCTAACAAAATAGAGCGCTGTGATTGAATAACATCCACGGTGTTAGCCAATAGAAATCCCTATGGTTTGATACTAGACGTACAGGCTGAGCAAATTAATTTGCCGCCGCTAGGGTGCGTCTAGATTTCTAGGCTATTGGGGACTAGCTTTGAGATCAAATTGAAGTGGTTGAAAATTATGAGTCGGCAGCCCAAGCCACCGTCACACCATGCAATAAACCTGCTTACTAATACAACCACTAAGGTGGCCTCAGGCTTTCAACTGTTAGAAACCTGTTGGTTTCCAACAATCGTCCCAATTTGAGGGAGGATCAAAGGCTCGGTCCGCACACACACACACACACACACCCTGATGTCGTCTTATTATCTGTGCATCAGCAGTCTGGTGACATGTCATAGCATTACATCAGGGACTTCACCTGTAAAAGAGGTGTGGCATCACGATCCTGGGTGTAGCCCAATCAGTGGCCAACGTCCTCCCCTTTTCTCACCTGTCCTTCATGGGGATTTTTTTTATACAGGCTGTTCAAGGTGGAAATGTTGCACTTTCATTCTGTCTCACCTCGCTCTGCGTAAAAGGTACGAATGCAGGATGGGGCGTCATTATTTCCTTTATTACACAAGAGGATGTAGTCACAGCGCTGTTTTGTCTTTGGGAGAGTTGGCATGACAGGATAGGGCTGTGATGAAACCTGGCAGCTTACCAAAATGAAGCAAAAACTATTGTGTTGTTGCCAGAACGCTAAATCAAACATAACAAGCAGAAACTATTTTACATGATGCACACCACAACTTTGCTTGAGTCTTAACTTACTGAAGCTATACATGTCCAAGGCTTGCAAAAGCCCAACATCAACAAAATGTACCCATCATTGTCAGAAGTTACAGGATCTAGTTTATAAACAATAAACAATAGTTTTATTTCTTCTCATGCATTTAAACGTTTTTAACTTTGGATAGAGTCAAGGGCTCTGTTATGTTTATCACCATATTGCGAATAATATCAGGCTGACTAAATGAAGCCAGGGTTTTGTTTTTTTAGTTATAGCTTGACTTCAAGTGGCATTCTGCTGCAATTTTCTGAGTTAAAACAAATCCAGGTTCCAGTTTCAAATGCAGTACTACAGGCAGTATGTTGAGCACTATAGCCCTTGTTCTGACATGCTGTTTAAAAACACCCAGTGGGGCAGCATCATACTGCTCTCTTTGGTTCGGTGTAAACAGGTGACACTAAATGAATATGAGCAGAGCTGTAGTGAGGCCTCTAAACGCTACAGTTCCCTAAATAAAGGACCCTAAAAGACATTTGAACTCAGACATGCAGGTCATTACAGCACTCTCCATCATGTCCTTGGTGTCTATTTCATAGACCTATTGACATATTTTAATTCAGTTGTTTTAAAACCTCATTAGTTGCATAACTCTGTGAGCCTCTTTTCTTCGGTGTGACCAGCAGAAAAAATCACTCTTCTCTTTCTGTATGTCATTGTTTTTAAACTTAAACTATAGTCTCTCTATATATATATATATATGCTTGGATTTGATCTGAACTGTACATATTTCACTTTCCATGCTTTCCGAGCTGTCACTTACTATCCTCTCTTTTTTGTTCTGGACTGTTTGCTGGAATCAGCAGATCAATCCGTTCTGTTCGCGTGACTCATTGTGACATAGATTTCCTGTCAGAGCCTCTCTCCGTTCGGCACTCAGATGAGTAGGCCATGTTTTTTTTTTTCCTTTTTCTCTTTCCATTCCCCCTCCGTGGGCCTGATGTGAACAGATGAGTGTGTTTCCAGTCTATTTTATGCTCTTTACCTCCGTGAGCCACACTCTGCTCTCCCTGTAGTCTGTCTGTCACTCACACTCGGCCTTCATGTTGAAAGCTCCCTTTCTGCCCAGCTCCCCAGCTTCTCCACCTTGTGTGTATCTTAAAGTAAGACGGAGGGGGGAAACGCAAGGCGGGACTGCATATGCTGTAAAGAGTTGTGTATTGTTGCTCAGTTATCTGTTTCACATCACATAGGAGGGGAACAATCTACAAGAACCATGTGTGTGTGTGTGTCTTTCAATAACCATTTCCATTGACGTTGCAGCGTTTTTTCCTGAGTCTTGAATTCAGACCAGCTTATGAATTTGGTTCTAGTCACCACACTGCAAATACAGAACAGGTGGTGGATGTCTGTGAGCCACGCCATTAATGGTGTCAGAACCGTACCATATGTAGTGTTCAGCTCTTAAACAATATGTCGGTTTTTACTTTAAAATAACCACTCATTTTGATTATACACTGACTTATAATAGGGGGAATGGCTCTTACATTGCCACTGTGTGCCCAGAAGGCCTGGTATGGTGCTATGTACAGTAACTTTGGTGTACGCTTCAGGCCTTTTCAACCACTTTCTGACACACTGGATACCCGTTTACTGTCATTTTCTCCCATACAGGGCAGTCCGATGGGCTTCCATGAAACCCTGCATGTTGAAAATGTTGAAAATCGACGCCGAGGGGTCAATACCAATTCATTGTCCAGCAGTGAGGCACTCAGGCAGTCTCTCTTTCAGCTGATCATCCCAGTGCAAATGTGCAGAACACATATGAGGGAGATAACACATACGTAAACAGAGAAGGAGTTAGGATCGTGTGCAGCTATGGCTGTCAGCTTGGTGTGACAGGCTGGTGACTGTTTGGCAGCGGTGACTGTCTGAGTGTGGGACTCGCACAGGCTGCACATCTGTGAGAGTGTTGCCTGTGGGGTGGCGTGGCCATCAGACGTCCTGTCTGTCTGTCTGTCTGTCTGTCTGTCTGTGCCATCAGCAGAGTCACAGGAGGACACCCCGTCACCAACTCCACACAGCAGTCTCTGATCTGCAATCTGCTGTACTTGTGCATCGTTTTGTGTAGACTTTGCACACTGTTCTTACTCTTCAAGAGCAAAGCATACCCATATGTCAGTGGGAGATTTCAGATGTCTTTTTGTTCAGCAGATATAAGCCGTAAATGTATCTACTAAAATCCTCATATGTACAGTACTCCTGCCCCCCTTTTTAAACATTCTATATTTTTTTGTGCTTGTTTCAAGCGGAACTCTGACTCTGACCCCTCTGGTCCAGTGATCATTATCCTAAGCAGACCAGACCCCCCCCCCCAAAAGCGTTCTTCTCTGTGGTGTTAATTCCTACCTCACCCCCGCCCCCCTTCTCACCCTTTTGGCCACATGAATGAGCGAGCAAAACAGAAATCTTTAGCGCATCTTCATTTCTAGCGAGGCGGCGGCAGGAGTGAGGAGATGAAAGTCATTACTGCCGATGAGGAGGGTTTCATGGCCAAAAAGGGATTAGGTGAACATCAAACATTGTTTCTATACATTGTTAGACTTTAAAGTCATGCGCAAAATGAGATTAAAACCCAGCGAGAGAGAGGGGAAAAAAGAGGAGAAGAAAGAACACCAATAAATAACCTTCAGTACTCTTAGCCCCCACCCACCACCGGCTCCATCTCCAGCTCCAGCTCCAGCACCAGCACCACCTCCACCGGCTGAAGCACCACCCCCAGTGCTGGAGCAGACATCTTCCGCTCTGTGCAGTTTGTGAATGCACATTTTTATTCTAATCTCCATGCCATCCTCCACTCTTAGAAGAGACCGTTTTAGGTTGAATTTAAAGACGAGCCTCTCATCAACTCTTCGTGTGTGTGTTTGTGTGTGTGTGTTTAAATAAAATGCCTACTTATGTCCTGAGATGTCCTTTGTAAGCTCTGAAGGGGTGGTAAAGCAGCATGTCCGACTTCAAAGCAGGACTCGGCTCGCGGCTTAAAATTGTGTCCTCTTTGCTTGGCTGTCTGGCATCTCGATTCTGCTGACAAGTGCTCTTCCTGCCCTCCTGTCTCTCTCTGGTGGTACTACACGGTCCTTCCCATGCCCGCTGTGCCCAACTGAGCTGTGTTTGTTTGGCTTGCTGAAGAGTGGCACCCTAAAAAAGTATAGTATCATCTGTTAATGGAATCGGTGTCTGATGTATCTGTCTGTTTGCCATGTCTTTCTCGCTCTGTCGCATCTGTCTCCTCACATTCATCCTCTCTTTTTCTCTCTCTCTCCTTCTGTCTTTCTCTCTCTCTCTCTCACACACACACATACTGTACACACACACACACACACACACACACACACTGACAGTGTTGTTCTTCTCATGTGGAGTTGCTGTTGTTCTCTCTCTCTTGCTCTGACTTTCCTTTCTCCCTGTTTGTTTGTACTTCTTTCTACTTTTCATTCTTCCAGTGCTTCTCTCTCTCTCTTTTTTTCTCCCTTGTTTTCTATCTATCTTTCTCTCGCTCCCCTCCAGAATAGTAGAAATGGACATTTACACTTCCCCTCCGTGTGGACCTCTTCAGTAATTGTCATAAGCCTCCCTCTTGGTTTCCTTCAGCATTGTCCTCTTGCAGTCTTTGGTCTGGCTGGAGATAAAGGGATAATCACTTCAAAGGGAGACTGTTAAGAGTTTAACCCCCAAGCCCAGAGAGGCGGCAGACAATCCCGTAATTGAGAGAGCAGTTACTGATCATAGGGTTTGGTGTGGTGAGAGAGGAGCAGGCACGCTTTCAGATGCTCTCACTTTTAGCTCTGTTTACTCCCTCTCTCTCTCTCTCTCTCTCTCTCTCTCTTGTTGTGTGTGTGTATTGTGTGTGTGTGTGTGTGTGTGTGTGTGTGTGTGTGTGTAAATGTTTGTTGTGAAAGGCGAACAAGGACAGTAGCTATACTGTATGTCATCATTTTATGTCATCCACATTGGGACATGATGACATTTGGGACATGAACACCAGTATGGTTAACTTAAGGCTAGTTTTGCCATGTCAAATTGTACACTGACATTGATGAGATATCTTTCAATATTTCAAGTAGGCCCTATCATGTTCAGAACTTCTAATTCATCTGAAAGTTTCCCTAGTTGTGCATGCCATCCCTAGTTCCCCTAGTTGTGCATGCCATCTACACAATGAAATTTAGTGTATGTTATTATATTTCAATTATTATGCAAAATCCTTCTTGCTACAGTTTGAGAAGGGTCTTATTTTCATTTATCCATATACAATATGTACAGTCTAATATATTATAGATGTTTGTATGTAGGTTGTAGCCTATAAGATGTTTATAATTATTCAAGATTTTTTAAATGTACAAATTATGTAGACTAAACTAGATCATCCGTTGAACAGAAGCATTGTCTGTTTTTCCTTATTATGGCTTGAGGGTATAGGTTGTTCTTTCAGTCAGTTCTGTACATGTCTCATTGTAGCCTATATGGACACGAATGGGTTAACGTGAGAACTGCGAATCTTGTAGAAAAAGAGCCTGTGTCTTTAAAGTGGATGTAGCAACAGAAGGATTGTAGGGAGAACGCCATTGGGGCGGCAGATCACTTACTTCTGACGTTCCAAAGCCTCGGGGAGTTGGCTCAAGATTGCTCGGCTTTGATAAGGTCCTTGCAACTTAGTAGTAACTTTGCTTTCGCAAGTGTTGCCCAGAAAGCTCTTCAGTGTTGTATGATCGTAATATTTTTCCGACTATCAATACCGTTTGGCTCAGATTGTACAGTAGATGCGCATTAATAACCGGCTACGAGGAATTTGAGCCATTTGTGCTGCGTTATAGTGCGCAGAGGAACATTTTTTTCTATGTACCTTCCTGGACCAGTCTGTCGGCTGCTTACTTTGAAGACCACTCTTAAACCCAGAGCTCAGTCCGTGCTGGAGGCGCCCAGAGGAGAGTTACCGTATGGCGTGGCTGCTTAGCGCAGAGGAAAGGACGGGAGAAAACTATTATTTTTTGTAGAAGCATTCATGTTTTCGCCTTTTAATCTGTGTAATTTTAAAACAGACTGCGCCGTCTGAACTGGATTGTGGATTATTTTTTTGTGAAAAACCGTAGACTTTTGGAGTGTCTAAAACTCGTGGATCGATGGTAAGTTCCTATCGTGTATGTTCTCCTTGCGATGGCCCCAGAAGGGACCTTTGATGTGCTGTTGGCTTGCTTTGAAGTAATCTAGCTTCGAGATTTATGCCTCGTTACATGGATATTTGTAGAAAAGTGGTCTTTTTCGTAATGATGTTGTATTTCCACATACATCACTAAGACTGGGCACTGATTTTCATTATTGTACGCTTATAGAGTATTCATTACGCTGGTGAAAAGAAGTTTGTGGAAAGCATTCCTCCCTGTGATCCAAGACTGGCGGGGCGACTTCAGGGTCTGCTTTTGAGAGTTACAGTTTATTTAGTCTTTTTTCTGTCTTGTGTTATAGTAGAAATTGTTATTATTACGCAAACAACAGCTGTACGATACCCTTATGGGAGTCTTGTTCCGATGTTTTTATTGATGAGTTTGGAATGTAGAGTAGTGGTGTTTGAAGTGTAAAGAGTTGTTTAGGATGAGACTGAGGGAGCTCGTGCTGCGTCTCGTTAGGGAGCATAGTTATTAATCCGTGCAGATCGGTGGTGTGGTAGGATCAATTATATGATACAATTATTAATGATACAGTGTATCTCGGATCAGCGATTGTAACATTCTACTGGTGTTGCGGCAGAGTGGAGCGGCATAGGGCTGCTTGTGATCTTGCGCTGAATTTTCTCGGGGGACGAAATGTTCTGAATCCTAAGCTTGGCTCGTGGAAATGGGGGCGTATGAAGCTTTCACACTGTTAGGTAGGCTACTCCGCATGCATTTACTGTTGAATATTGAATGTGTATGACAGGATAGCCTATAATCTTGGAATTTTGTCCAAACGACTGTTGTGGCATCCTTCTCCTTGATTCGTTCCCAGACTTTAAGACTGAACTCTGATGTTGAAGTTGGGAGTTTTTTTCTTTTAATTTGAAATGTAACTGCATTTAGTTTACAGCCTGTGTTGTTATGAGCTTGATGTGTTATGAATTGGTACGCATTTCATTGTATCTGAGTGGATAGACATTTAGTAGCTGATGTGAAAATGCCCGAAAGCTTGCCTTTTTCAGTCGCTGCAGAAACGACAACTATGGGGATATAGTATATTATTTTGTTCAAAAGTTAGGAGCTAGTGTAAAAGACGTTGAATAGCAAATTACTACCGAATTCGTCCTGTTTGATCTCGTTTCCTCTTCTGAGAACCTGTACCATTCTGAACGGACTTCATGCTGCATGACTCTTTGAAGTTTGGGTAGATCTGGTTTTGATTAGATCCATACTTTCTTTTTTTCAGAGAGAAGACAGGCATACCGGCTCCCCTGCAGTTTTGAGAGAGAAAGAGAGGCGATTGCAGTTGAGCACAGAGGAGGGGAACGCGACGCAAGGGTGCCGAATTCACAGTCATGAGTAGGGCTCTCGCAGACCCCATCGCAACCAGCTTCAGAGAGGATGCTCCTCGTCCCCCCGTCCCGGGGGAAGAGGGCGAGACGAAATGCTACAACCCCTGCAAGTTCGCCGTGATGAGACTCAAGGATACGGTTAAATCCGCTGTAAAAGTCGCCCCTCCTGGCTCCGCGGCGAGGAGGGATGAGGATGGACTCGGGGAGCCGGAGGGAAGCGCCTCACCGGATTCGCCCCTCGCGCGGTGGACCAAGTCTTTGCTTTCGCTTCTTGGAGACCAAGACGGTGCTCAACTTTTTCGGACATTTCTGGAGCGAGAGAAATGTGTGGACACGCTAGACTTTTGGTTTGCCTGCAACGGTTTCAGGCAAATGGACCTCAAGGATACCAAAACGCACCGAGTGGCTAAAGCAATTTACAAGCGATATATTGAAAACCACAGCGTGGTCGCCAAGCAGCTGAAGCCGGCGACCAAGACCTTTATTCGGGATAGCGTCAAGAGGCAACAAATTGACTCATCGATGTTTGATCAGGCACAGACGGAGATTCAGACAGCGATGGAGGAGAACGCTTACCAAATGTTTCTCACCTCCGACATCTACCTCGATTACGTCCGGAGTGGGTGCGAGAATGCCGCTCACGGCAGCCCGGATGGGCTGGGCAGCCTCAAACTTGTGTGCGGCTACTTACCCACCCTTAACGAGGAAGAGGAATGGAGTTGCAGTGACTTTAAAGCCAAAGCCTTAGCCTCTATGGTCGGACTGTCAGCGAAAGCCCTCCGGGCAGCTCCCTCTGTGAGGGCGGTGGAGGCGCTGGAGAGAGGATACAGGTAGGCAAAGTTAACAGATTTTCAAGTTCAAATGTCAGTGGTCAGTTATATATATATATATATATTTATTAATTTGTATACAGTGTGTGTGCCACAGAGACATGATGTGTTATAAAGTACAAGCGTTATTACACTACTATTGAACATTAACCTACCATTAAGCACACTAGACTTTTTCTCTTTTTTTTTCGTGTACGTTTTCTGCAATGGATTCCCGGTCTTGGCATGTAGGCTAGTAAGTTCCCCCCTCGGCCGAGTGTGCTGTGAGCTCACCTGGCTCACATTAAGCCAAGAGGGAGAACTCTGGCTGGGAAAAAACATCAATGAAAGCGCTTTAACCTCTGCCGGTAATCACAGACACTCACGCGGGCCCTCTACTGGCCTGCCGAAGTTTCCGTAAGTTTGAAGTAGGCTACTTCGGCAGACACCGAATGAGTGAGATCGCATGCTAATGCAAGGCTCCTTAACGTTTCGCTTAGACGTAGCTTAGCCTATGCCTCTCCATGAAGAATGTGCTTGTTTTTGTTAATTATTGATAGAATATTGAGATTTATTTGAATTTAGCTGAATTTGAATTTGTCTTGAAATCATAGCTTGTTAACAGGTCATAGCCATATATCCATTTTCATAATGACGCTTCAAAAGGCAAGATATTCTGTGCCTGTCTGATAACCTTCCAAGCGCTTATATGTTGTACCTGAATTGTCAGAGGGATATAGACATCTAACCTTAGAATTGCAGTGTGCAATTGTTCCTAAACATTTCCTCCATCTTCATAGCTGCCAGACTCCTCCATTAAACATGGCCAGTGTGAGGATTGTGGAAGGTGCCAGTTTAATGTTTTTCTGACAGCAGGTGTCCACAAACCCCTAAACTGCTCTGAGGGGGACAGGATTCAGAGAGCATGTGGGAATGGTGTGCTAACAGCACATATAACAGGGGATAGACGGATTGGTGCAGAGGGTCAGACATGTTCATATAATCTAAGGTGTGGTTGCTGAGAACCAGTTTGCGCCTCCCTTGATTTACTTTGGAAATCAAGAGAGGGACTTGGTCCACTGTGTGAGATTTTGCTAGTTGCTGATTTTGTCACACATATAGTTTGTGCATCTTGCAGTGGAGAAGGATGATATTATCCAAAGGGGATAGAAAGGGAAAAGAGGGAAGAAAATAAGAAGTTGCTAGAAGGTCTCTACCTCTTGAATGCGGGCGAATGAAAAAGTGATGGGTGAAAAGGGAGGTCTTCTGGCCTTTGTTAAAGGTCAAGGTCTGTGTCCAGCTCAACGGCCATGTTCCCCCCAGAGAAACGCTCTGCTTCTCACCTCTTTCACCCCACAGCCCTTTTAGCCCTTTTTTCACTGATGCAGGGTCTCAGTCCTTTCGTCCTTTTTTTCTGTGAATGGCCTCTCTTTCCACCTTTCTCTCTCTCTCTCTCTCTCATCGCTGTCTCTCTTTTCTCTCTCTCTCTCACTCTGTATTTCTCTTGGCTGTGTTCATAACGATTCGACCACTCTTCTACACTCACTCTCTTCCTTTTCCGAGTCACAGCTTTTGTCTTGTCCAAACACCCTCCTCACCGGGGGAAAAGGCAGCCTTCATGGTAGAACGAAGGAGACAGAGAGGGTTAGGGAGAAGGATGAGGAGAAGTGAGAGACAGAGAGGAAACGAGGGAAGGAAAGAGAGGGAGATGCTGAGAGCCCAGTGCTGACCACACGTTAGATGTGGGACAGATAGTCAGATATGTTGTCTGAACAAAAAAAAATGCTGAAGGAGTTGTGATGTAAAATGCCATGATCAAGTACAGTGCCATTTAATTCATTATGCATGTGTGTGTGTATGTGTTTCCATGTGTGTGTGTGTGTGTGTGTGTGTGTGTGTTGTGTGTGTGTGTGTTTCCCTGTGTGCGTGCGTGTGTTCCTGCGTCTGCTCCTAGGTCGCACAGACGTGGGGAGTCAGCGAGTCCCTTTCACATCAGCACCGGTCTCGCCTTCGCTCCGGCCTCCAGTGCCAACGACAGCGAGATCTCCAGTGATGCCATGACGGACGACTCCATGTCCCTGGCAGACAGTGTGTGAGTACAGCAACATCCTCTCTTTTCCTCTCCCCTTTCTCTCTCTCTCTCTCTCTCTCTCTCTCTCTCTCTCTCTATGCTACCCTGCTATTCCCTCTCTTCTGCTTACTTCTCACTGCGTCTTTGTACGATGTGCAACTTCCAGTCTCTTTGCAGCCCAGTTGTGCGGTATGCCTGAGTGAGGGGGGATGCAGAGGTTAAATCTTTTCTGGGGCTGTTAAGGGATACTGCAGACGTTTGAAGTGGAATATTCCACTTTGAAGTCTTGAAGGATTTGTTATGCCGCTTGGCTGTCCACTGCCATCGCCCATCCACCCCCCATCTCAGCGCTAGTGCGGCTGTCTCGCAGCACTAATTGAAAATCTGTAGATCTTAAGAGAAGAGAAGAAAAAGAGGGAACTGAGATGTTTCCTCCAGGGCTGTGTGTGTGTGTGTGTGTGTGTGTGTGTGTGTGTGTGTGTGTGTGTGTGTGTGTGTGTGTGTGTGTGTGTGTGTGTGTGTTTTAAGGTTTTTGCCCGGTCTCAGTTGAAAGATTTCTTTTTTTGCTGTTGCTGCTAAAGGGTCTTCTGTCTGCTCATGGTAATGGCTAGCATCACTGTTTATTATCCATTTCAGTTGGGTAGGAAGAGTTTTTTGTGTGTGTGTGTGTGTGTGTGTGTGTGTGTGTGTGTGTATGTGTGTGTGTGTGCATGTGCTGAGGCCATCTAGGCCATAAAGCTGCCTCTGAAGAGGCCTGGCAGTAAATAAAAGCTGGGCTGGGACACTTGGGCCGGTTTGATCTCTCACTCTGCTACAGGGTGGCGGACCCAGTCTCAGCTGTGGCCTGGGCCCTCCATCGGGAGGGAGAGAAAGAGGGATGGAGGGAGAGGAGAGGAGAGGAGTGGCAGAGGAGAGGAGAGGAGTGGAGAGGAGAGGAGGGGAGAGGAGGGGAGAGGAGAGGAGAGAGGGAGTGGCAGAGGAAAAGAGCGAGAGTCTGTAGTCTTTGAGGGAGAAGAGGAGCGAATGCGTTGTGGTGGGGATGAAAGAGGCAGCTGAAGGGCTTTTCAGACCCATTGTTGGGCGTCAGGAGAGCCCAGCATCGGGGGGGGGGGGGGGGGGGGGAAGGGGAGCCAGCAGCCAGCCTGCTCTGGAAGCCCCTGCACTTGGGCCCAGCTCTGGGAGGACTGGAGGGGTGGAGGAGAGAGGAACCGGGGTAGTCGGGATAGCTTCCTGCTTTCAGATGCTGCTCTCAGAAGTGTAGCACCGTGTGTGTGTCTGTGTGTGTGTGTGTGTGTGTGTGTGTATGTGTGTGTGTGTGTGTATGTAAGGCAAGGCTGCATGTTGAATGGTGCACCTGCCTTGATCTTGTTAAGGGAGCATCCTATAAAGTTGTGATTTGGATAAGTTGTGTGTTCAGGCGTCTTCAGATATCTTTCCATTTGACGCTGCTGTGGTTGTAGGCCTCCATATTGCTCTAACCTCTTTGAGAAATAAAAGTAAGCAGTCCAAGCCAGTGCCACAGTGCTTTTTTTGTCTTTTGTGTTCTGTGCCTAGGCCGAAAATGCCATGTTTGTTACAAAAAAAACGTAAATGGTTTCATTTGTGTCCTCATCAAAGAGCTTTGCGCCCACCCCCCATCCCCCTGAAAGTCCTAGCGGCTTCGGTGTTAGCGATTAGCCTCTGTTAGCACGCCCGGACCGTGTGGGAGACGCGACGCGTCCCTCCTTTGTTTGTCAAGCGGCGCTAATTCACACTTTTTTTCATTTTGCTCAAAAGGCATGGCATGGAATCTGAATCTCATTTGGAGATAAAGAAAGGGAGATGCCTCTGTATTTGTCTGCGCGCGTGTGTGTGTGTGTGTGTGTGTGTGTGTGTGTGTGTGTGTGTGTGTGTGTGTGTGTGTGTGTGTGTGTGTGTGTGTGTGTGTGTGTGTGTGTGTGTGTGTGGGAGGAGGAGGGGGGTGGCTGTGAGCTTATATCTTATTTATAGATTTGCTTGGACGCTGGGGAGAGCTGCGGCAGCAGACTTCAAACATCACCTTATCTTACAAACCAGGCTTTTGATGTAGCACAGATCAGAGGCAGGCTGCTGCGCCGCTGCCAAATGAAGATTGGAGCGCCCCGACCGCGAGCGTTCAAAGGCGCGCGACGGCATAGCGCAGCCCAGCCCAGCCCAGCCCGGTCCAGTCTGGCCCAGCGCGCTCAGGCTGGGTCAGACCCCCGCGCCCAGTTTAAACACAAGCACAGGAAATGGCTTTTTCACTTTCATAAAAACGAGGGGGGCGATGATAAAAACAGAGAGAGCAAGAGATGCTAAAAACAGAGAGAGTAGGGGGTAAGAGAGAAGGAGATGGAGAAGTAGAAGTAGAGATGAAGACAGGAGGGAATACGGGTGGAGGTTGAGCAGGAGACAGTTGAAGGTGGATGGCTGTCTCTGTGTGGTGTGTGTGACGCTGGGCGGTGAGCTGGCTGGGCGTTTGGCAGTGGCGCTCAGACGACAGCTGCGGCCTCGGACCAGCGTGTCCGGTGAGAGGATGCCAGGATGGGGGGACTCGTCCTGGCCATCAGAGGCTGCTCTCACTTCCACACACACACACACACACACACACACACACACACACACACACACACACACACACACATACACACACTGTCCCCCAGGCCTCCTAAACGAGCATGAAAGACCCAGATGTCCCCACGGAGTGTGCGGCTGGTTGGGGACTTCTGAGAGTCCTTTTCAAAGGAGCGTCCTTTTTTGGTCATTACGCTCAGAGAGCTTTGGGAGTCAAGTGTCCCCATCAAGGGCATTGGCCCTGCTTTCAAAGAGCTCACGTCGCTCTCCCAGACCAGTTGGGGAAGGGATGTCTGGGCCTTCTCTCTCTCTCTCTCTCTCTCTCTCTCTCTCTCTCTCTCTATGACCGTCTTTTCTCTCCTCTGCTGGGAATGTGTCAAATGTGTGTATGCCTGTTGTCACCGGCATGTGTGTGTATTTGTCTGTGTGTGGTTCGTGCATGTGTCTGGTTTGAGTGGGCCATGTGTGTTTGTGTGTGTTTTGTTTTGTCTGATTGTATGTGTGTCTGTTTGTGTGTGTGTGTCTGATTGTGTGTGTGTGTGTGTGTGTGTGTGTGTGTGTGTGTGTGTGTGTGTGTGTGTGTGTGTGTGTGTGTGTGCATTGCTGACCCCCTTGCTCTGCTGTGCTCTTGTAGGGACGGGGTGTGTGTGCAGCAGCTGGGCTCCAGGAAGCATCTGCAGCGGGAGATGCAGCGCAGCATGAGGATCAACGGCCAGGTGTCGCTACCTCACTTTCCTGTGAGTGTCACACACACACACACACACACACACACACACACACACACACACACACACACACACACACTCACAGCACATTGCTTTCCCCTTCTGTCATTCCCCTGTGCTCTGTTCAGTGGTGTTGGAAGTTTGCAAATGACCACGCCGTCCCCTCTGTGTCATTGCTGCCCTCCCTCTCCCTCTCTCTCTCCCCTCTCTCTCTCTCTCTCTCTCCTCTCTCTCTCTCTCTCTCTCTCTCCCCTCTCTCTCCCTCTCTTCCCTTTCCTCACTCTTTCATCCCTTGCTTGTGTGATGTATTTTTCCTCTCATCAGCTCAAGGCAGCGCCGGCACCACTGCTGTCAGCACTCCTCTCCTCTGTCCCTTACAAAGGGATGAGAACAGCAGAGAATGAGAGAGAGAGAGAGGGAGGGAGGGAGAGAGAGAAAGGCAGAGAAAGAGAGGGAGAGAAAGAGAGAGGGGGTGAGAGGCGGGGGTGGAAGCACACAATCAAGAAAGGCATAGTGTTAAAATGATAAAAAGATGTGCCTTTGAACTTGTGTATGAGCATCTAGACACACATATACACACACAGGGGGGTGTCGTGTGTGTGTCTGTGTGTGTATTGTTACCACTGTACCTCAAAGCTGCCCAGCGTGCATGAGGCAGAAATAAATTACCTCATCCTCGTCTGATCTCTTCCCCCATTTAACTCTCTCTCTCTCTCTCTCTCTCTCTCCTTCTTTTCTTTCTCTCTGTCTCTCTTTCCCTCTCTATCTCTATATCTCTCCACCCTTCCCCACCCTCTGTCTTCCACACACACACACCCAGGCACCCTCCCTCTCTTCTCCTCTGTTCTTTTAATCTTTCTCCTCCTCCTGTTCTCTCTTCTCCCCCCCCTACCCTTCCCGCCCCTCCACACACACACACACACACACACACACCCTGTCGTTGCTGTGTGTGTGTGAGAGACTTTCATGCGGGGATGTAAAAAGCACCCATCCCTGCTGGTCCCTGCTGGGTGTGTGATGTGAGGCGAGAGGGGGGGCCCCTTTGAAGCCGAGCTGACTTCACAGGGGCCGGAGCACGCGCTTAGCGACCCGACCCAGCCCAGCTCCGCTCCACCCAGCCGGGCACGGGTCTCCCTCGGACGGGAGCGGACGAGCCGCCCTAATGTCACGTGCCTCTTGTGTCCAGGGTGGGGACAGGCGGATGGAGATTTTTTGCTTTGTGTTTGTGTGCGTTTTGAGTGAGCGATTTGCCTACTTTACTCTCCCACCATTACCACCAATGGGATGACAAGAGAAGCAGGCAAACTGGATGTATGTGCTTGTGTTTGGGAGTAGGTTTTTGTATGTGTTTGTGTGTGTGTGTGTCAATGTTTATATGGCTGTGTCCTCTCCTTACCCAGTACTCACCTGTCTCTCTGTCTCTCTCGCTGTGTGCGTGCGTGTGTGTGTGTGTGTGTGTGTCAGCAGAAGGGGAGGAGGCCACCGCGTGAGATGGGTCCGGTGGAGCCGGCAGAGTTTGCCGCCCAGCTGACTGCCCGTCTGGAGCGCCTCAAGAGGGAGCAGGACAGCATGAGCTTCCTGGAGGAGAGACTGCAGCAGATCCAGGAGGTGAGAAATACACACGCACACACACACACACACACACACACACACACACACACACACACACACACACACACACACATCCACACATACACACACACACACACACACACACACACACACACACACACACATACACATATCCAGCAGATCCAGGAGGTGAGAAATACACGCACACACACACACACACACACACACACACACACACACATACACATATAGTAGGGAAATATGTCTGAAAGATCCAATTCACATTTGGTAAAGAATTAATCTGGTTTGTATGTGTGTGTGTGTGTGTGTCAGGAGGAGGAGCGTGACGACACCGAGGCGTCGTGTGGCATGTCCTCTCTCAGCCCGCACCCGCTCTCCCTGCCGTCCACGTCCTCCTGCGACGAGGACGCGCAGGCCATCCTAGACGAGCACCTGTCCCGCGTCCTCAAGACCCCCGGCTGCCAGTCGCCCCCACGCTCCCGCTCCCCTGACCGCCACCACCGCTCCCCCCTGGCCCGCGCCAAGCTCCCGTTCTCCTCCTCCCCCGCCGGCCCGCCGTTCGGCTGCTACGCCCTGAGCCCCACTGGCGGCACGTCCGGCGGCCCCAGCCCCCACCACCACCACCACCACCACCAGACCACGTTCGTGTCGCGCCAGTCCACCCGGCACATCCACCACCACATCCACCACCACCACGCCGGCGGCAGCGTTGGCGCCGGCCCCGGTGCGGCTTCACCGCCAGCCCTCCAGCAGTTGAGGCTGGAGGGCGGCGCCCAAGGGTGCAGGTCTCTGTCAGCCGGGCCAGGTGGCCTGGTGCCGCGCAGCCGGAGCTTGGGCCGGGAGCAGCAGGGAGAGGGAAGCCCCACCACCGAGCTGCCCCTCGGGTGAGTCTGCTCAACAGCCTCCCTCCATACAACTGCACACTGTTGGCAAAAATCATCGACAAAAATATAGAAAGGCATTGCATGAAAACAGCCAAAACTGCAAAACACCCACCAAAGTAAACTACAAAATCAAAAAATAAGGAAAAAAAGACTGGGGAAAAAAGCTAAAGTTGTGATACCATGTTTTAATTCCTGTTTGGGGAGAATGGTGATTGTGTGAATCAATAGAATTGATTTGAACTTAAATTGACTTGACTGGGTTTGTAATGCTCTGCCTCTTCCCTCTGTGTCGATCCTCAGGCACTCAGGCATCCTCTCCCAGCGACTGTGGAAGTCCGGCGAGGAGGTCTCCTCCGAGAGCGGCGAGGCCGACGGCATACAGCTGCCCACCGACACCACTGACCGCTCGCAGAACGTCTGGCAGTGGATCATGGAGAGCGGCCGGCAGCCTCGGCACAAGACTAACGGGTACGGCCACACACCACATACAGCCTGTGTCACGCCATTTAGGTGAAGTGGGTCACGCCAGAGCTGCAGCAGCCCTTTGTTGTCTTTACTGCCTGACAACCGCACCGTCAATTGCACCATTGCAACTTGTTCTAGATAAAAAGCTTCTGGCTTTGGATAAAAGCATCTGCAAAATACTAGTCACATTTACTTTTACTTTCACTTTGACCTTTTCGTGCAGAATAAGACATTCCATGTATTTGATGCTTTAGCCTGTACCTGTAACCTGACCAGGCATTTGTCTCTGTCCTTTTTGACCTCCAGGGTTGCCCAGGGTGCCAAGCGGTGGCATGGTGCCGAGCCCTCCTCCTCCTCCACCTCACGCACGCCTACCTGGGGCGGCGGTGGCAGCAGTGGCCACCTGCGTGCCCACCAGCCAGCCCACCCATTCGTCCAGGACCCGGCCATGCCCCCACTGCCCCCTCCCAACACCCTGGCCCAGCTGGAGGAGGCCTGCCGACGCCTGGAGGAGGTGTCCAAGCCCCCCAAACAGAGGTACCAAATACCACAAATGTACCACAAATGCATTGCTCACTGTTATAAGTACAGTTATTTCCTGTGTATTAGCTGCATTGTGTATAAACCGCTGGACAGTGTTTTATGCAAGTTAAAAGAACAAAACCATATTAATACCATATCAACTGCCACTGTGTATTAACCTCATAGCTGAAGAAATTTAGCAAAATCAATGTATGAACCGCGGCTAATAGTTGGGAAATTACGGTAGATGTTATTCTTTGGAGGAAAGCTAAGCATCATAACCATAACCAATGTAATGAAATATTGTAATGTAGTTAATATATTATTGTTTTTTATACTGCAGTGCAGCAGTGGTAGCTAGCTTGCACAGTCTTTTGACAGACCCTCCTCTTCGGTTGTTTGCAGGCACTCTCCGTCCAGCGTGCAGAGAGAGCGAGGCCCCGGAGCCACTGTCCAGAATGGCCCGTCGTCTCAGCTGGGCCTTGGCCTGCAGACCGATGAGTAAGTGTCCCCTCTGCTCCCATCTCTATCAGTCTAACACACACAGCAACTCTCTCACACACACACACACACACACACACACACACACACACACACACACACACACACACACACACGGGCGCCACAAGGTCCTCTCTCTCTTATGGGCCAGGGCTAATCTTCCTTTTCCCTTCCACCCCTCTTCTGTCCCCCCTCTTTCTTTTAATCTACTCCTCTCCTCTTTTCTGTTCTTCAAAGCCCCCCTCTCTCTGTCCCCTGTTTATCCACGCCGTGGAGCATCAGAGGCCGGGACTTTTGAAAGTTTTAATTGGCTGACCTTCAGTCCTGGCAGCTGGAGAGAGAGGGAGAGAGGACTGGGGGGCTGGGGTGGGGAGAGGCGGTGTGGGGTGGGGAGGGGTGGGGTCGGTCAATCAAAGATTTTCCTCTTCAAAGGCCACTGCTCTCCTTCCTGCTTCTCCTGTCGCCGCAGTGTGACTCAAGCACCCCAGATTTCTGTGTGTGTGTGTGTGTGTGTGTGTGTGTCAGGTTTAGAAGTTAAGGTGACAGTTTTACTTAGCTAGCAATGTGTAGTGGGTATGTGAGAGGCTTAAAGCTTTGCCTGTCAGCAGATATCCATCACGCCTGCAGCATCGAGTGCCTCCCATCAGAAGTGTCAAAGATACTGTTGGCGGTGTGGATGCTACCCTCACAGTGCTGTATTGGGAGGGGATATAGTAACACGCTAGCAGCAAACATGTAGCCTACACCCAAATGCCCCAAGGGGTCTCGCAAATGACCAGCACCACCAACACCAGTGCCAGTGTCTCAGCGTTTCCCAGCGGCCCTCACACTCTATGTCCCTCTTCCGCTACAGGCCGAAGGAGGTGAGGAAGCAGGCCAGTTGTCAAGGCTCGCCGGGTGGCGCTGAGACGGTGGTGACGTACTTCTTCTGCGGCGAGGAGATCCCGTACCGGCGCGTGATGAAGACGCACAGTCTCACGCTCGGACACTTCAAGGAGCAGCTCCGCAAAAAGGGCAACTACAGGTGCGTCCACACCAGAGTCAGCTGTTTGTCTGTTGCTTTGTTTATATAGTAGTATATATACTTTTTTGATCCCGTGAGGGAAATTTGGTCTCTGCATTTAACCCAATCGGTGAATTAGTGAAACACAAACAGCACACAGTGAGGTGAAGCACACTAATCCCGGCGCAGTGAGCTGCCTGCTTCAACGCTGGCGCTCGGGGAGCAGTGAGGGGTTAGGTGCCTTGCTTAAGGGCACTTCAGCCGTTCCTACTGGTCGGGGCTCGAACCGGCAACCCTCCGGTTACAAGTCCAGAGTGCTAACCAGTGGGCCACGGCTGCCCACTGGTTGACATCATCCTTGACATCATCCTCTCTGTCACTTTGTCTTTCCGTTCAACCCCTCCTACTCACTCTGCATAGCTCATTTGCCTTCTCTGTAGTGTTGTAAATGTGAGCTTGTATATAATACTGGGACGGTCAGTTGTGGGCATGTGAGCTCGTATATAATACTGGGATGGTCAGTTGTGGGCATGTGAGCTCGTATATAATACCTGGGACGGTCAGTTGTGGGCATGTGAGCTCCTGTTGTGCCTTGCATCCAGTCCAGACCAGGTTCTCTCCCCACTGAGTCCGTAAGAACGAGGGCAGACCAGCGTGAGAGAGAAGGAGAGGTGGAAGAGAGGGAGAGAGGGGGAGTAGAAGTTATGGAGGGCAAGCGAGCGAGGGAGCGCTGAGAGGGAAAGAAGGGGGAATTTGAAGCAGGCCGACGGGGCACATCTGGGATTGATTGGCCAGCGAGGCACTTAATAAGGCTGCCTTTGAACCCCCCCCCGGCTTTCATTTCACACACAAAAGACCAGTGCTAATTCAGCCATTCTGCACAGAACTGCGTGGTTCGCACTGCTAACTGGGTTTGATGTGTGTGTGTCTTTATAGATAAGATGGGTCTTGTCTGGGTGACTGCTCTCCAGAAGAAGCTAAACCTGACAAGCCCTTTGAGTCTCGCCTTGCGCTTATAATGGCGTCTATGGAGCATACGCCTAAACTATCCTAAAATATGTAGAGGAGCTTTTAAGTGGTATGTGCTCACCTATAGTCCAGTGTTGATACTATTAATATGCAGCATGCGCTGACCCCTCTCAGTCCTTTTAATGAGGCGGCGGCTTGGTCATCCAAGCTCTGGACATGTCCTACAGCATCTGCACATGCCCAGTGTGTCGGGTCTGGACGCCCAGTATGGTTCCTGGGGTGTCCTCCGTCATTCACGGTCCTGAGTCCGTAAGTGTGCTCTCATCCTGAGTGCACGATGGCTCCAACAGCAGAAAATGACTCGCGTTGGGTCATTTCAACATGGCAGCCATTCAACAAAGAACAGTGCTGGCATACACTACCAGAGGCAGATTGGTGCCAGATGTTGCAAGGAGAAAAATCCTCACCACATAAAACGTGTTCCAGTGGAAAGACTTCTCTCTCTTTTATTTCTGCCTTTTTCTTTCTCTCTCTCTCTCTCTCTCTCTCTCTCTCTTTTTGCTCTCTCTCTCCTGATCTCCTCCCTATGAGTGAAAAAGAGCACTGCATCCCATTTCAAAGGCTCTTTAGAGGAGGATGTCATTTTATTTCTTCCGCAGAAATAAGGATGCAATTATGTGGCATGTCTCGAGTATTTAATTTACTCTTATTTACAAAGGTTCCCTCAAAACAGTGAGGATGCGAGATCAATTTGGTATGATGTACGTTAGTTTTTCCCCCTCTCTTTCACAAGACCTTCAGCGGAGTTTTTTGAACGGTCGCCCCTTCTTGCTTGTGTTAGAGTGGCCAGCCATCTGGTGTGCCAGGTCTGTTTACTGGAAGCACAGGCTCTGTTTACGGGCATTGTTTTGACTCATTCGACTGCACTCGTAAAAGTTTTTAAAAAAAGAAAAAAAAAAGAAGTCAGAGCTCGGAGCTGTAGGCATACCAGCTCTCCACATCAGTTCACATGGAGATGGGGGTGGGGAGAGGCAGTTTCCATTACACAATTAACTATTGCCCCCCACTCACCCCCTCTTCAGAATGGTTCCGGTTCCTATGGAGTTGAGGATGTGGGAGCTGACTGGGTCATTATGGGCGATCCTGCCGGACTGTGTGTCTGACCCAGAGGCTCGACACGCTTCACAGATCATTTGCTAGAAAGCCTTCCAGGGTTACTATCATTGCTCGCCCATTCATCATTGCGCAATCTAAAGACCACAAAAAAAGTGGACATGCTGTTTTGTGTGTGTGTGTGTGTGTGTGTGTGTGACAGAGAGAGAGCAAGAGAAAGAGAGAGAGTGAGAGTGAGGGAGGGGGAATAGAAGAAAAGAGACTGCAACGTGAATCGCAGACTTTTGGGCACCTGAAATTTCCACGTTAGGCGGAGGAACCCTCTCATTTGACAGGCACTCCAATTAGCCACTGGTGACCAGGCCACTCCAACTGAGGGGAGGGGAGGGGAGGGGGGCGGACGTGGGGGCTGGATGGCGTACGAGGAGAGCCTGTAATTTTATCATTTGTGCTGCCGCTAAACAGAGCCCTGAAAAAATTCAACACCGGGCCACAGGGGCTGGTTCCCTCCTCAATCAGGGTGTTATTATTTGCACATTAAAAGCCATGCATACATCAGGGTTTGTGTGTGTGTGTGTGTGTGTGTGTGTGTGTGTGTGTGTGTGTGTGTGTGTGTGTGTGTGTGTGTGTGTGTGTACCCTTTTACAAAGTCACAGTGCTGGTAGAAGCACTGCTATTGACCTTTGTCCTGGCGGATGGTTCCGGAGGCAGCTCGGCCTCCCCCCGTCCCCCTCTGACGGCAGCTCATTTGGGAGACTCCCTGCTGCTGCGGGTAAATAATTGCCCATGCCGAGACTTTGAAAAGGAAGGGAGAAAGAAAAGAACTGTGTTCTTAGAATGAGGTGGAGGGGAGGGAGGGGGATGGAAGGAAAACAAAGATTTCAAGACAGGTGTCCACATAACAAGCTAGATTCTTAAGGCGACCCACAATTATTATTATACTGATCATGTCTCTCTCTCTCTCTCTTTTGTGTGTGTCCAGGTACTACTTCAAGAAGGCCAGCGATGAGTTTGAGTGTGGCGCCGTCTTTGAGGAGGTGTGGGAGGATGCCAGCGTGCTGCCCATGTACGAGGGCAAGGTCCTGGGGAAGGTGGAGAGGATGGACTGAGCCACTGTTCCGGATGCTTCTCCCACTCTTCCCCCACTCCACCCCACCCCACCCATCTAAAGCTGCTTATGCTCCTCTCCAACTCCCTGGGAGGGCAGAACCCTCAAAAAAGCTCACCCTGGACATCTACAGAGGACCTTCACCAGGAACAAGGACCCTCTCATGAGATGGACCTTATGAAAGCTTCTCACTGGAGACTTTCAGGCTACATGTGCGTTCTAATTCTCTTCCAGAGGACTTTTATTCCACAAAAGCTATTGAAGGAATACTAGCCAATGAAGGAACGATGCAAGAAGGTGCCGGAAAAGGGGAGGCGAGTCCGAGTTGACCCCTGCACCTAATGGACATTAAGAAGAGGCAGCAAGAGGGACATGTGAAGCCGCTGTCTGGGAGAGTGTGTCGGGGACATGAAAGCTACCACGCTCTGTGACACGCTCTGTGGCACCTCACCGTTGTTGGATTGTGTGTGTGTGTGTGTCAGTCTGTGATCAGGAGAGACTCCTACCACAGGGACTGCTTGTCTGGACTGTGAGTTAAGGACGAGGATTGTTGTTCCACGCGTGTTCCCTGATATTATGCTACATCAGGCATAGAGCCTACATGTTCTGAGACATGCCATCTATCTACAACAATTAGTGCTAATTGTCGATTCCTTATTGGGTGTGTATGTGTGTGTGCCTGTGTTTTGTGTTTTTGTGAGTGAGAGAGAGAGAAAGAGAGAGTGGGTGTGGGTTTGCAAAAGGTCCTCATATGTAAACATGTATGTATTAATTTTTATATGATTTAAGTTTAAAAGACTATATATTTATTTATCTTAAAAGAGTGTCATTCCTGTTCCCATAACCCTCCCCATGTCCAGTAGATGGACAAGCTGCTTTTTGGGAGATATCAGACAGAAATCTCATCTCCTTCCACCATCCTTCCTGAAACTAGCTGCTCCAGGAGTCTCAGTATGGGCCAATCAGAATGTCTTTATGTCAGTGCCAGCCAATCAGAATGTGTAGAATTTAGATGGTCCCACCCAAAGTGCAAGAGTCCATATTTAGCATTTGATTGTTTTGTTTTGTTTTGTTTTTTTACATTTTAACATTTACAATTAGAACAAAATGTTGATAGATCGATGGATTATACATAATCACCAGTGGTAGTTTTAATTAAAGATCTCAACAGATCTAGGTACTTTCTAATGCTATACACAGTTTCACTGTCTAGATAGTGGCTCTAGTGCCTTTAGTTCATGGCCAGATAAAGGATAGAGTAAGAATGAATGAACACAAGAAGTGAATGATTCCCTGACAGAAATTCATGACCCCAACCAATGCACTCTTTTAAGATTAAAACCATGCATATCACTGGATTGGCATAGCATAGCATTTTTATGTGTGTGTGATGGCTCTACCAAGTCTGTGTGTGTGTGCTTGGTTGGCTCCTGGCCCTGAGACTTCTGGGCACCTTTTGTCACTAATGCATTTCCTCCACCGCCAGCAGAGGATTTGCGTCTATGTTGCGTCACGTTGTGTTGTGTTGAGTTGTGGTTGTGAATCGAGTACAGTACCTGTGCCTACATGGATGAGCCCGTGTGTTGCCCTGCTTCAGGGCCTCTTACTCCCTTGCTTTTTAAAGGGGCTTATGTTGAAAAGAGTTTGTTTTTTAAATGCTTTTGAAATATCTCCTAATCATGATATATCCTAACCTCTACTCTATCCCCTCCTAATGCCCAATCCCCAAGGCCTTTACCGGCTCCACTTAAGTGTAAATTATGCATTATATATAGAGCCTCATTTTAAAGATGACTTGGTACTTTTAATTATTGTAATTATTGAAGAGATGTAGCCTTTATTAAAATTGTTATATTTTTCAAATGAAAACCCTTGTGTGTCTTGGTCTGTTCGTTCATCTGTGATCTATGGTGTGTGTGTGTGTGTGTGTGTATTTGTGGGTGTGTGAGCGTGTGAATGAGAGAGAGAGAAAATGTGTGAGTGTGTGTGGGTATGGGTGTTTGTGTGTGTGTGTGTGTGAGAGAGAGAGAAAGAGAGAGAAAGTGTGTGAGAGAGTGCACCATTGGAAGGAATCAGGTTTCCATTTTGTTCGCTGTGGTTAGAGTATGCAGGAACTTCCACCATGCAGAGAACCACCTAGTTAGAGCATAAACAGCATTGAACCCAGCTGTAGAGAGTTCTGAGGAAACACTGAGCCAGACATTACACACACTAAATCCTCCCCAGTACAGTACAGAGTACAGGAGCATGATCACATAAGAGAGGGTGATCACACATAGGAGTGCATGAGGAGGCTTGCCTTCTGCTCACAGTAGTGATTGAGTCTGTGTGTGAGGAGGCTTGACAACTCCATTCTCTACTGTTGAATTAGCCTTCTGTGCAGCTGTGTTGCCAGTCAGTGCACATCATAAATGGTTTACGGGCACCTCGGCACTCTTCTGGGGTCAGCCTGGGCGTGCAGACCTGGTGGCTAATTGAGGAGATTAGCGGGTCCCTGTAGGCTGCTGCTTGCGTCTCAGAGCTAGCTACTGACAGAGCAGGCTAATGGAGTACAACAGATCGGCATGGGAACAGCTCAGGCACATTTGTTCACATTAACATCTCCTAATTCGCTCCCCCTCACCGAGGCAGTTAAATTAATAAATACAGCATTAATTTGGCCACCAGAGCTTTGTGTTAGATGCGTTGAATAAGTGTGTGAGAGAGAGCGGGAGGGAGAGAGAGATTGTGTGTGTCTGCAGGGTGGGGTGGGGTGTGGAGAACATAAGTATGCCTGCCTGTCTGACTGTGGGTAAGTGTAATGAAAGGATCACAAAAGGAAACTGGACTGGAGTGTGGTCGAAGAAAACTGGGAAAACCTGACCTCAATCTGGACTTCACTTCCTCTCTCTTAATTAGTGTGATTCTCCCTCCCTCTCTCTCTCTCCTTTCTTAATAGTTTCCTGTCCTTTGATGGGAACCCATCTAAGATAAAAGCATTCAGCAATGCTCTCAACAACACCCCCAGCTGAAGTTCTCGATTCCACATCCCATTTCAGGAATGCCAGAGGTCGGAAGCAATGCTGGTGTCGACTGCAGGGTTATGGGAGGACTTCCAGGCAATTCCTGCTCATTAGTAACCAAAGGGCATGGGGATGTCTCCTATGATATTAGCTTGTTAGCAAATTAGAACACAAAAAGAATCCACAAAATTCCATTCCTGGTAGAAATCTGAAACAAGAACGCAATATCCTGGCAAAAGCTTTGCAAGTGCTGGCTGCCACACTCTTTGCTAGAATTCAGTCATTGCTTAATTGGTTGGCTGAGCGCCAGTGTGATCGAGCGTTAAAGCTCAGGTCAGCTGCATAAGCTCATGTATGATAGCAGCGAGAGGCAGGACCATTGTGTGCCGTTTCTTTGTTGCTACCATCTAAGCCCTAACTAACTAGCCAAGCTGCTGAATGACTGGCTGATGGTAGATGTCCTTTGAAGCTAAAACATGGCAAGATTCAGCAGTGATAAGGAACTAAATGAAATAGATAGAAAGATAACAGGTGCAATGTGAATGCCAAAAGGAAATATTTGCTGCTGCACTGCAAAAAGAGGAACATTCGATGATACAGACGTTGATTTAGAGGCAAATAGAAAAAGGAGCAATCCAAACAAAACGGATCTGAGAGCAGTAATCTTCAGCTTGAAAAAGGGAATCGAAGAGAGGGCGTAATTGTGTTAATTGGCTTGTTTTGCGTTTAATCGGCTTGTTCAGGTTGGGCCAGACTTTGATGTGTGGGATGACTGATTGGTGAACCCTTTGAAAGTGAGGCGTTGGCATCTGCTCTTCCAACCATCCGGCTTCATTTTTACACTTAGCTGCATTTCCAGCCGATGTTTATGTTCTCGCAAATTCCCTCTCAGTCTCCGTAGAAACACTGAGCAGCTCATGAGAGAGAGAGAGAGAGAGAGAGAGAGAGAGAGAGAGAGTGCTTGAAAGTGTTTGTGTGTGTGTGCGTGTCAGGTTGTGTTACGCTGTCCTCTCGGTGACCAGACATGGCAGACGACTCAGGAGTGGGTCGTGCCTTCACTTGCCTGTTTGTCGCGCTCATTCCGTCTGAGGCGGACGGCTTGAAACACCTTCTTCTCCTTTCATGTGAGATTATCTTCTCGCTCTCTTTCCCCCCCAACCCAACCCCATCCCACAACACCACCCCACCCCTCCCCTCCCAAAAAAAGCTTTCATCCTCGCTCCGTCACCTCACTCATCCACTCTCAGTTCTCGGAGAGGTGGAGGAGATCTGTGCCGGCCTGTGCTCCTTCCTCCAGCTCTTTGAGATAACAGCACTTACATCACCTTCTTCAGCCACCCCATCTCCTCTTTTGCCTCACCACCCCACCCCACCCCACCACACCCTCTCCTCCACCTCTCCTTTTCGTGGCTCCACGCCCGAGAACTTTTCATATGCTCCCTTTCATATTGAAAGGTCATCACGATATTGTTAAAATACCATTTTCGGCCCCTTTCATCAGCAAAGGTCAACGCATATACCTAAAAGAGCTCTTTGAGTACTGAAAGGCGCTCGTCCACACCTTGCGGTGCAGAGGAGTCAAAAGCTCCCCAGTAGCAGCTCTTTGGGATCGGCCAACGTTATTTGGATAAGGCCGGCCTTTCAGTAGAGGGGGCATCGACTCAATTATAGAAATTCCTGAGCTATGATATGAAGAAGCTCATGGAGAGGAGGTCTTGCGGTAAGCACTGGTTCCTGAACACAATAAATTCATAGGTCTGGATTCACTTTCTCTTCTGAAAGGTCCTTATCCAGTTTGTTTTTTAGCTGATTCTCTGTGGTGTATTATTTTTTAAGTATTGTAAACAAAAGTCAGAAAGACCTGACATATTACAAAACCGAAATGTGGTTTTCTGGCAGTAATCTACTTCTACTATTTATTTCATTCTCATTTAGCTCATTCATCTTAGAGGTAATTGTACCGTGTTGTAGTTTCAAAGTGAGTCTGTTGGATAACAGAGTGGGTGTGATGCATAGACGAACGCCAAGCAGGAAATCCTAACTGCTCCGTCTAAAAGGGAGAGGAGAGGTGGAGACACTTGGACGTCTTTAAGATGGGGCCTGCCACTCTGCCACTCAGGGTCTGGGAAAACTCCTCTCCTCTCTGCCTTCCTCCTTTTTACTCTCTCGCTTTTCTTATTTTCTCTTTCTCCTTTCATTTCCTCTCCACTCCTTTAATTTCCTCTCCTTTCATTTCTTTTCCTTTTCCTGCTCCCGTCTTTTTCTTTTTCACTTTTTTCTCCTCCAACGACAGTCTTGCCTTTCCATCCCTTTCTCTCTCTCTCTCTCTCTCTCTCTCTCTCTCTTCAGAGCTGAAACCTCTCATTTTCAGTCTGGCCTTTCCTGGGCCAGAGCTTGCCCCCCCCCAGGCGTATGGTGGATTCCCTAGACAGCAGTGGGGAGTGCGGTCAGCCAGACAGGGCTCTGGCGTGCAGCCATGGGCTGCCAGGCTAAAGCAACGCCACGCCACGCCACGCCACGCCATGCCACCAGTTGGACAAACTCTCCTTCCTTTCTCTCAGTGCGTGTGTCCCTTTCCCTTTTTTCTTCATCATCTCCGTCAGTGTTTCTCTGTACCATGCACTCTATCATTCTCTCTCTCTCTCTCTCTCTCTCTCTCTCAATCTATCCATATGACATAATGTCTTATTCCTTATTTCCTCTCGGGCTGTAGCTGCCAGTCTCAATTTGTTTCTCTCTGCAGTTCAAACGGCATTTTGAATTTGTCTTTTATTCAGTTTTTGTCTTTTTTGCCTAAATGCCGCAAAGACACAGAAACGCTCCAATAGGGTGATGCTGGGGCTAACTCTTGTTTCGGCACTGATGGGTAGACTGAGCCCAGTTGGAACTTTACACTACCCATCACCACAAAGGGATCCAACCAAACAGCCTAATTGGTTTATTTTGAAGTGTTTTGACATTATTGAGAAACAAACCGAAAAAGACTGGGCCCCAGCAAAACTCCTCAGCAAATGCTTTCATGTCGCTTTCCCATGAGAGGAAAGGAAAAAAACAGAAAGAAAGAAAGTAGAAGAAGAAAAAAGCAGCCAAGCGGTAGAACTTCTAAATTGTTAACATCTTCTACGAACTGTGGATAATGGAGAGGACGGAGTTTGTCATTTATGGGGATAGGAACTCAAATTACAGAGGCTGCCTGGGAGGCACACAACAGGATATTCTGGGCCCAGGCCGGGCCGTCCGGGAGGAAGCCTGCCTTTAATGGCGGATCTGTATGTGTGTGTGTGTGTGTGTGTGTGTGTGTGTGTGTGTGTGTGTGTGTGTGTGTGTGTGTGTGTGTGTATGTGTGTGAGTGTGTGAGAGAGAGAGAGTGTGTGTGTGTGTGTGTGTGTGTGTTTTTGTGTGTGTGTGTGTGCATGTGTGCACAAAGGCCACAGCGAGAGGCTGGCTGTCTTTTTGAAAGAGACTGAGGCGTATTGTCCCAGGCCTGGACCCAGTGTTTATGTTTGTCTTGCATTTCATTTCCCAAACAGATGCCCCACCACGCTATAGGACGGCCATTGTTCTGCCACCCAGCAGGAACACTTTGCCTCAAGCTGCTCTCTCTCTCTCTCTCTCTCTCTCTCTCTCTCTCTCTCTCTCTCTCTCTTTTCTCGCTCATTCCTGTTGTCTATTTTCTCCCTACTTTCTCTCCTCTTTGCTCGTCCTAACCTACTCTCTTCCTTTTCACCTTCATATAGTCTCCCCTATTTTTTGTACATACTTCCTGTGTGATGTATTTACTGTACGTTTTTCTTACTCTCTTTTCTTTCTTTCCTTCCTTCTTTCTTTTCTTTTCCCTCACATATGCACACACTTATTTCACTCTCTCTCCCTCCCTCCCTCCCTCCCTCCCTCTCTTCCTCCCTCTCTCTCTCTCTCTTCCTCCACACGTTGCTTTGCTGTTGCCAGTGGACGTCTGTGATCACTGCCTTCTGCTGTTTCCTGTTCCTGGCTCTTTGTTGCAGTAACGCTTCTTGTGCTCTCCCTTACTCTCTCCCTTGCTTTCTCTCTCTCTCTCTTTCTTTCCTTCCTCCTCTCTCTCTCTCTGTCTCTCTCGCTCCTCTCCTCTGTCTGAAGGGGTTGGGGATGGGGATAAGGGGGATGAGGAGATGGGGGATGGGGCTGAGTGGTGCTTGGCACAGAGCACATGTGTGCCGTTTTTATGGCTTTCTTACCACGTGGCCCTCCTCTACAGTCCTCCTCTCACATGCCTGCCATGGAAGGCTTGGGGGCTGGGGAGGGGGTGGAAGGGCCAGGCAACTGTGTTTTGGGTGTGTGTGTGTATGTGTGTGTGTGTATGGGTATGTTTGTGTGTGTGTGTGTGTGTGTGTGTGTGTGTGTGTGTGTGTGTTGGTATGTGTGGGTGTGGGTATGGGTATGGGGGTTTGAGACAGAATGAAGAAAACAGACATATGTTTCTTGTTTGGAAGACTCAGATGGAGTTGTTTATGCTTTTTCTGGTTGTTTTGTTCCCTCAGTGCACAGAGGGAATCTAAACATCCTCCTGATCACCATATAGAAAGACCTCACCAGTCTGCATTGCACATACACACACACACACACACACACACACACACGCACACACACGCACTCACACGCACACACTCGCACACACACACACACACACACACACACACACACACACACACACATGCACACACAGCCTCAATATACTAATAGCAGTACCTTGGATGAAGCACAGCTATGCTAGGAGGGCAGTTTCTGGATCTAACCAATCAGGAAGAAAATAATGCCGGGGTCCCTCTTTGTCTGTGTGTGGTCAGACCTGTAAGCTGGTGCTGCCTGATTGGTTGAAACTGATTGGCCACTGATTGGATACATGGGCACCCTACTTCCAGAAGTATGGTGTTCAGCGAAAAGAAGCACATCTTGTGATATGAAAGGAACCCTTTCAGTGAGCATGTGATTATGTGTATACCTGCACTGAAAGAAGAAGATAAATCCATGCCTCCTCCCCCCACAAGCTCTGTCAAAAGGGCTTTCCAAGAGAACATCCCGATTATTGTTAGTTACTTAATCTCATCATATCAAAGTCTGTGTATTGTAATTTATGTACTTAAGTACGGTGTCTCCAGTCATCACACCTGACCATGCTGTTGGCAAATGGGTTTTTCGTGACACATCTGAGATGGCAGGCAGACTGCTACTCTTGATCCATTTTGAGCTCTCTTCTCAGACCTCTAGTAGCAGCAGCATCCCTGTGTGTAGTCCTTCAACTTACCAGCCTCATTGCTCCCTTTGAAGAAGAAACCATGGGGCTCCAGTAGGTATAGATCACACACACACACACACACACACACACACACCCTTCCAACCACGATTTGCATTCAAACCTGCCAAAGAGAGGAATGGACTTGGAGGAAGATCAGAGAGCATCAGACTTAAGTTTGCATGATGCACTCTTCCAGTTGCCACTGTTGGTTCTTAAAAAAAGAACATAGAGAGAGAAAGAGAAAGAGAGAGAGAGAGAGAGAGAGAGAGAGAGAGAGAGAGAGAGAAATTTTGTGAGCTTTTAGTCAGGTCTTTAAGGACTGGAGAAAGATAGGTAGAAGATGAAGTGAAAAGGAAAGATAAAAAAGATTGAGGGAGTAGGTAGAGGAGAGGTAGATAGAAGGAAGAAAAAAGGTGTGAGAAAGGGAAGACATTTGAAAGGCAGGTAGACAGAAACAAAACGAGCATCGTGAGGAGAAAGGAATGATGGGTTGAACAAAGGTACATAAGTGGAGGTGGAGGTCAGAAGAACGACAGATGGATGGTACAAGCAAGAGAGGATGAGTGAAAAGAAGGAGGCAGGGAGTGCAGAGGGGAGCATGAAACCTTTAAAAAAAGAAGACAAATGTGGGAAAAGCGAGCTGCGGAGCTTCAGCTCCTCATCGGGGTGTAGGCTGCTGTAAACAAACCAGGCGCTTACGCTGCTGTTTGATCTTGCAAACTGCCAAATCCTGCCAGCGAAAGAAAAAAAGATGGAGAGAGAGAGAGAGAGAGAAAATGGAGGAAAGTGAAATGAGGGCCTAGTTGGCTATGGGTTGAGCAGGAGAGGGCCCTGAGTGACAGCAAGTCGCTGGGTGTGAGAGAGCGCGCTCTGAACCGGGCTTTGGAGGTTTTTCTCTCGCTCACTTGCACACATGCGTATGTGCCTCATGGTCGTCTGTCCAACTCGTTCTTTGAAACCGTGCTAATGGCCTCCACGCCAACCATGTCGCTCGACGCTTTGATCTCGTGCCTGACCACCATCTCTGATAAAAACCCAAATAGCTAAATCGAAATCTGTGTCTCACTCACCCTCTGTCATTGCGACATATGCATGCCCGTGCTTTTATGTGATATGGAACAACTTCGAACTGCAACCCAATGTGTGAACAAACATTATGCACCGGCATTAGGCACAGGGCTTTTTCCTTTCCTCCTCCTCTCCCTCCTCTCTCCCTCCCTCCCTCTCTCTTTCCTCCTCTCTCTCTCTTCCTCTCTCCCTCCCTCCCTCTCTCTTTCCTCCTCTCTCTCTCTTCTCCTCCGGATCGCTGGCACCTTTGAACAAAGAGAAATCAAAAGCATCCAGCGCACAAAGGGAAGGGAAAGAGAGGGAGCTCAGCGGCGCCCCCAGTGCCAGGAGAGAAGCCCTTGATGAGAGACACAAGTGTCCGACTTTGGTGTCACTTCAAAAGGCTTCCTCCTTTAAAGCCCTGCCACTAATCTGAGCCGATATGAAGATTGGTCTATCTAGAGTGACCCGGGCCAGCTGGGGAAACCAGGAAGCGAGCTCTCACGCTGTGCGTGTTTGTGTGTTTGTGTGTGTGCGTGTCAGAACGAGAGAGAGAGAGATGGTCAATGCCTGTGTGTGTGTGTGTGTGTGTGTGTGTGTGTGTGTGTGTGCTCGTGTGTTTGTATGCATCTATTTCGTCTATGTGCATGTATGAGAGGTGGAAGTTGGTGTGTTTGTTGCTATTGGGGGTTGTATATGGGTGTATGCAAGGTCTCAAGCTGTGTGTCTGTGCGTGTGTGTGAGAGAGAGAGCAAACAGAGATCTGAGGTGCTCTGTGTCTCTGTCCAGTGGCTCTTGTTCAGCTTCAGATGTTGACCTCCGATAGTCTCTCAAGCAGAGGTCACGGACACCACAGTAGATAAAGGCACAGTCCAGAAGGACACCTAAAAAAAGCTTCACTTTAAATGATTGAACATATTTTCCATCATCTCATCTCTGGACCTCATTGACAAGCAGTCTGCAGTACCTGTTCTCTTTGCCTATAATAACTATTGCCTTCTTCCACCCATGTTTGTGCTCCTGTATCTATAGCTGAATTGCTGTGATGTTGTTGAAAAAGGGAGATTACCTACTAATAATCCACCAAGTCAACCATGTTTTTTCTCTCTGAATCTATGTATACATGGATCCATTTTTACAACAACACATCTCTTTTGAAACAAAACTCTCTTTTCTACAAAACATCCTCGTAAGAAGCGTTGTTCTCTAATGACTGTTTGTGGCGGTCCGCGGCGAGCCAATGACCTCCCTCTCCCGGTCTCCGACTTCTCCTCTAATTTTGCCGAGGCGAGACCCTCACTCCGTTTGATCCTAGCAGGTCTTCCCCAAAGCCCCCACGTGTGGATTCCGACTTCAATAGCCGAATGGCAGCGTGCCTCATTCTTTCATTATTTTCACGGCGGAGATAAAACACGTTCGGCGGAAGACCACAGAGAGAGGGGGAGTCAGAAAGTCACACAGGACTTTTCTGCTGTTCGTGTGTCGCCGCTGTTTGTGTTGTTGCTTTTTTTTGTTCATTGCTTTTTTTTTAATTCCATGTGGCTTCACATAGCTTATTGAAATGACCATCTCTTCCCTTCCCCTCAGTTGCCCCCTATCAAGCACGCACACACACACACACACACGCATACACACACACACACATGCACGTAGATACAAAAACATAAAATATGGACATAGATAGATAGATACTTTATTGAACCCTAGGGGAAATTCAAGGTCTCAGTAGCATACAGACAACACACACACATTCACTAACAGCAGAAAAAGTAATTAAAAGTAAATACTATAAAAAACACAACTAAGCAATAAGGACAGTAGAAGATAAAGAATATACTAAATATACTAAAATACAAATTATACTAACTAACACTTAATCTAAATCAATTCTAAAAACAGTATCCAGTATCCAGTATCCAGACATCCACACACACATGCAAATACACCCACTCACACACACATACAGTAAATGCACAGACACACAGACACAGACACAGACACAGACACACACACACACACACACACACACACACACACACACACACACACACACACACACACACACACAAGCCCCACCCTGCTGCTTGCTTTTTTTCTGCAGGCTCTCTCCTCTGTGTTCTCTGCGTCCCTTATCGGTGTGAACTAGCAGGCCATAAAGGGAGCGAGAGCCATCTCCTTCCTGTGCTTTAATGTGCGGCGGGCAGGATGCTGCCGAGAGACGCCTCTGCCCGGCCCGCCGGTTCCCTCCATCGCCCATCGCGCTCGCTCGCTCGCTCTGTAAGGGAGCTGCTGGGGCCAGCCAGCACACAGCACGTCTGCCCCAACGGAGCCAAAGAAACGAAAAGATTAAGAGAGGGAGGAAGGGAGAGAGAGATACAAATTGGAATGTATGTTTGTGTGCATCTCTCTCTCTCTTTCTGTGTGTGTGTGTGTGTGTGTGTGTTTGGATTGTGTGTGTGTGTTTGGGTGTGTTTGTGTGTGTGTGTGTGTGTGTTTGAGTTTGTGTGTGTATGTGTGTGCGCTGCACTGGTATGTCAACCCATGTAGTGACCAAATAATAAGTCCTCAGCAAGTAGTCAGGGCCATTTTACGTTAACATTCAAGTAAACAAAAAAAGTAAGTCACTTTGTTCATCATAGACAGTAATAAAATACTAGATAAAGTGAAAAATATGTTTGATGCATAGTGGTGCAAGATATGTAAGAGCAGCAACAACAACCCTTGTAAAGTGTACCTCTAAGTGGTTGCATGTAACTCATGGAAGGCCAGTTGAAAGCTGTTGGTGAGTCCATGGAGGGCTAGATCAAACAGATTGCAATCACTCACAATTTGGTCAGCTGAAGGTGGGTGGTGTAAATGTCCAGGGAGGGAGTTCATGTAGATATGAAAAATATGTTATGCAAGTCCAACACCCTGACCTCTATGGTTGATGTAACTCATGAAGGCCAGTTGAAAGACCATAGGGCTAGGCAAGCTGAAGGCCAGTTGAAATACCATAGGGCTAGGCAAGCTGAAGGCCAGTTGAAAGACCATAGGGCTAGGCAAGCTAAGTTCATGGTGGTGGGTTCATTTAATGGGGAGCCCATGTTAAATGCATGAATGCAGGTTATGATCCTTGGATAACTGAGCCCGACATGTCATACGCTATGAAAAATTAAAAATCTACATTCCTCTTCTTAACACACACACACACACACACACACACACACACACACACACAGAGGTTGAGTGAAAATGTGATGTCTTTGATGTGAGTTAGTTCAAAGCTCTGCATCCAAAGGTGTTGTGAGGGAACGGCAGAAAGCCTTGATAAAAAGAGAGCTGCGCGAAAGGCAGGGTGTGTGTCTAGCGAAGCGCTTTGTTTTGTTTACCGGTGGCTGATAAGCTCCCGAACCCGACCGCCAAGCCGAGCCAGTACCGCTCGGTGCCACGCCATGCCATGCTGCACACAACACACACACACACACACACACACACACACGGATCTCAGATCTCACCACTGCACCCTGATCCGTTTGAACTCTGCATCTCACACACCGTCTCTCCCCACACTGGCGAGCCTGAGATGGAGGGTGTGTTCGCCGTGATAAAGCACCTCGGTGGGAAATTAAGTCTTTGGAACTTTGTTGGATATTTGGGAGCTTGTGGAGATTGTTTCTCTTTATTTTTTCATTTTTGCATCATTGTTGTGCCTGCTGAAAGTGAAAGGTGTTTTTTCTCTCTCTCTCTCTCTCTCTTGTTCTCAAAGGGACAGCAATGTTGATGCAGTTTATCAGCCAAAACTCATATTCGTCAGGTTTATCTCTAAAGATGCTCAGCCTCCTTGCCTGATGAAAAAACAAAACAGACAAATACCAACAAAGAGAGCTGGAATAGCCAACAGAATCCTAGAATAAGTGCACAGCATTTATTTATTCTGATTATACATGTGCTTTGCATTCAGTTTGTATTGCTCGCTCTCTCTCTATCCGTCTCCCACATACTGCAGTATTCAGCATGGTGATCTAGTCTATTTGTGTTGAGAGGAATGTCTCTGTCCTTCCAAGAAGCTCTTAAATCATTGTAGTTGGCTCACACACAGTACCACTCATAGAGCGTAGGCTACTCTTTTGCAAATCGAGCATAAGAATTCTTTACTGACATCTTGCTGTCTAAATGAGGACCAGGCGGATGCAAATGAATCACTGGATGGCAGTAGGCTTCAGTGTCAATTTGACACAGTAGTGTGTTGAAATACGTAGACTGCTACTGAGACTACGGAGTCATGGAGGATTTGTGTGTTGAGGGCAGGACAATGCAATGATTTCATTTGACTTATTTCACAATAAGCTA
>NC_063194.1:19964962-20070367 GCF_017589495.1 Alosa alosa
CATGTGTGTGTGTGTGTGTGCGTGTGTGTGTGCGTGCATGCGTGCGTGTGTGTGTGTGTGCATGTGTGCGTGTGTGTGCGTGTGTGTGTGTGTGCGTATGCATGTGATGGAGAGTGTGCAGGCTGGCTGGGACCAGTGTAGGCTGCAGAGCTCCACAATAAAGCTCTTAACGGACATCTTTGCTTTTGCTTGAAGCCTATTCAGCACCCCTAAGCCCCCAATTTCCCCCTCTCCTCTTCTCCACTCTGTTCACCACTCCAGCAGCAGCACCAAACCCCTCCTGCCCTCGCCTCTAACTGTAATCTATCCAACCATTCTCCCTCTCCATTCTCTCTGTTAACCTATACACCACCAGCAGCAGCAACGCCACCACCACCACCATCACCATCACCATCACCACCACCATCATCCACCATCACCACCATCACCATCACCATCACCACCATCACCATCACCATCACCACCACCATCACCATCATCACCATCACCATCACCACCACCATCACCATCATCACCATCACCATCACCATCACCATCACCATCACCACCACCACCATCATCACCATCACCATCACCATCACCACACCACCATCATCACCATCACCATTAATACCACCACCACCATCATCATCACCACCATCATCACCACCCTCACCATTAACACCATCACCACCATCATCACCATCACCATCACCACCACCACCACCATCACCACCACCATCACCATCACCATCACCATCACCATCACCATCACCATCCCACCACCATCATCACCACCACCATCATCACCACCACCATTAACACCACCACCACCATCACCATTAACACCATCACCACCACCACCATCACCACCACCATCACCACGACCACCACCAGTTGTTTTATGCGATTTGAGCCATCCTCAAAGTATGGAAGTTCCACACAGTATGATAAACTGTTTTTCAACTTGAATGCCTTGACACCAACAACATAAGGAAAACTGATTTGCACGCACAACTTCAGCAGTAGGGGAAAATGCCCCTCCTCACTACACTGTGAGGGACTTCACATTTAGGTACATGCTAGCCTAGGTGATGACATGTAGAACCTCGTGTCTGGGCTTAGGTTTATCCCCCTCCATCTAATTGTGCTCTCTTGTTTTTGTCCTCCTGGTTCTGGGTTTGTTATGTGTTGTCTGCAGTGGTAGGAGACCTGTCAGGCTCCAGCACCTGGGATGGCTTGGCTGTCTGGAAGGAAATGAGAGGAAAAGAGGAGAGGAGAGGAGGGGAGGGGAAGAAGGGAAGGGGGAAGGTGGCCTGTAAACAGCCCGGGGATGCCAGCACAAGCCACAGTCCCTGACACCCAACACTTTAATTACCTGCCGTGGCTGTCTCCAGACCTGCTCAGCCGGGGGAAGGTGAGTGTCACCTCTCCCATCCGTTTGCCCCCCCCCCCCCCCATGTGTGTGTGTGTGTGTGTGTGTGGGGGGCGACGAGCCAGCCAGTGCCCCACACAAGAGAAAACACTCCTTCCTTCCAGCTCTCTGCCCCTGCCCCCTGCACAGCACAGGAGATGCTCTGGTACGATTACAATCAATAGATCCGGATGTGCAACTGAATATACACCCTCATTTTTGATGTCTTGCTGGGCGCATCACTCAGATTTCCAGGGAACTGTGATGCCTTCCTGACGTATCTCATGTCATGTGTGTAAATGAGCACATCAATGTCTCTATTTCTGTTCCCCTTCTGCTCTCTTCCTGCCTCCTTCTACTGTCTGCTTCTTTTCTTCCTCTTTTGTCTTTGTTTTGATTTCTCCTCATCTCTTCCCCTTCTCTGTTCTTCACATCCTGTGTCACACTTTGTCTCTCCTTTACTCCCCTCTCCTCTCTCCTCCTTTCCTCTCTTCTCTTCTCTCCTCTCCTCTTATCTTCTCTCTCCTCTCCTTTCCTCTCTCCTCTCCTCTCCCTCTCCTCTCTCTTCTCTTCTCTCTCTCCTCTCCTCTCTTCTCCACTCCTCTCTCTGTACTGCTGCTGTTGCTGCTGTGTGGTGATCCTTCCTTGCTGCCTGTCTCTAGATGCTGTCTCGGGCTCTCCGCTTACAGTGAGCATTGTTCCCTTATCCTGCGCCGAGGGCAACTGGCACAAGCACACACCTGTACCCAACAATGAGGACCTTTTTCACCTCACACTCACACGCACACACACACACACACACACACACACACACACACACACACACACACACACACACACACACACACACACACATGGCTGGTCCCCTCTCTCTCTCTCTCTCTCTTACTTTCAGGGTCTTCTGGGGAAAAGAGAGAGAGAGAGTGCTCAGAGAAGTGACAATTGAAGAGGGACAGACATTTCTTAGTCGAGCAAGAAGAAGGGATGAAGCAAGAGACAGATTGAGAGAGAAAGAGAGAGAGAGAGAGAGAGAGCAGGGAGAGAGGAAAGCCAGAGGGCTGTGCAGTAGGGTTTGCACAGTATTTGATTACAACAAGTGCAGGGCTCAAAGGGCAGACTGTGGAAAGGGTTTCAACCGCCTTGCGCACAAACACTTACAGTAAAAAACCTCGCTCCTTCTGTGTGGTGTCTCCTCCACCCTTTCCCCGAAAAATGAAGAACGTCTAATTGCTCATAACTCATGACTCACAACACCAGGCTTTTTCAGCGTAGGACATCACACCCATATCTGCTTAATTGGTTAGATAAAATGGAATAGAGCTTTAGTCCTAAGTGGATGACTTAGCTAAAGTATAGTTTTTGTAGGAAGAACAGCTACATGGATGCTTGAGCAGAAGTTGAAACACTTCTGCAAGTGCATGTCTTTTGATTAGGGAAAAACTCCTGTCTTTAGAGGTTGGTAGAAAACCAGCCAAGGATCATGGGAAACTGAGTTCACATGCAGTCTGTGGTTGGGAGGTAATCTGGGTGGTGCACACAGAGAGAGGCAGACAGATGAGAACCGGGCGGTCATGGAAACTGATGGATTATGGGGTGTGGCTTTTTAAAAGATTATATTATGACTGCTGAACCCGAGGAAAGAGCTCCCATCTCCACCCACACACACGCACACACACACTCACGCACACACACTCACACAAAAGCACCAGCATACACAGAAACACATACACACACACACACACACACACAGAGAGGGAGAGAGACGTGTGTGTGTGTGTACACCCTACATACTATTTCCGACGTCGCCCGCTTGCCAGACAACAGACAACTCCCCGATGACTATGACATCATGAGCCAAATGACATGTTTGCATGGAATCTCCCCTTGATGTCTGCGGAGATGCCGTTGCCAGATGAAAAGTGGGCAAATGAAAGAAATGGGGCGGAGATGCTTCTTTTTTTTCCGAGTGGCCGGAGCTTCAAACGGGCGAAGGGAAACCTCAGGAGTCGCATGCCGCCACCCGAGACGAGTCCCTGTCGTCAGGGTGATGTCAAAGCAGCAGGGCGGGAAGGAGACAGGGAGACGGCGGCGCGAACTTTGTTGCCCTCAAGCCGCCAGGGCCTTGTTGGTAAACAATAAGGGGATGAAAACACAATGAGAGACTCCAGCTTGTTACAAACGTCTGGGCTTTAAAGGGGTATGTGAGGTCATAGAACCATGATATAATAATGGGGGAGGCATATGAGAGAGAGAGAGAGAGAGAGAGAGAGAGAGAGAGAGAGAGAGAGAGAGAGAGAGTAGTTTACTGGATGGAGCCAGCAGACTCTGGTTCATGGGGTTGTGCCACTAAGTAAGATTAGAGGTATATTGAGACTAAAGCCTGCGTCCAAATTCAGCAAACAGAAGCAAAAAATCATGGTAATTGCTTGCAGTCAATCGAATAAATGTATAATATTTACACAAATTTAAAATTTCACAGAGAACATGTTTACCAGATGTTTGCCTCTGCTTAACAAATTTCAACGCACCTCTTGTTTTAGGCTCAACATCGTAGGTAACCCCCTGGTGTGGCCTAGGTCTGACTAAGACCTGCTAAATCCCTGTCAGATCACTTTCAGAGCCATGTTCATGGACAAGGCCTCAGACTCAGCTGTTCTGCAGTGCCCTCGTTGACTTCAGTGGCCACAGCAAAGCAGCTTCAGTGTCTGACCAGAAAATGTGTGCAGACATATCGTAAACCACATCACGTCAACATACACGGGGAGCAAAAGAAACTAGAGGGTTCCAACCGAGACAAGGCGGTTTGAGATCCACAGCCCGCCCCGCTCGTCTACTTTACATCTCTGATGTTGTCAGAGCTGTGCACAGTTACTGTCTGCATTTTTAGACACGACAGAAATCCCCTCGAAACAGATTTTTGTTTGTTTTTCTGGAATTTGATAAAGCTCGTGTCAGCAGCCCCAGATGTGTCTTTGGTCGGACTTGTGCATTTTTCTTTCTCGGAAAAGAAAAGAGGGAAAACACTGAACGGCTTTTGTAAACTAGTGAGTTCTAGTGAGCATATGTTCTGATGAAACGGAGAACACATCATTATTTTATCACTCAGTGGTATCTCTGAGCTTGTGTTTTCTCAGTTCGCCTGGCATGCCCTTTGTCTCTCTCTCTCTCTCTCTCTCTCTCTCTCTCTCTCTGTCTGTCTCTCTCTGTGTCTCTCTCTCTCTTGTCTCCAGGCAACAGGGTGTGCGTGGCAGAGGAAAAGAGGCTCCGGACTCAGCTATTTGAGGAATGCAGTGACCTGCTGGGAGTTCGGAGAAGCCAAGCTGACCTCCAGAGGCCCAGCGGCACTGAGGAGCCACGTGGAGCCGCATCTCTGCCTCCCACTGCAGGGCCAGTGTCCACATTAGAGGACCGTCAGTGGACACAGGAGTTAAATGGCCATATAGTCTTGGTGTGCAATAATGAGGTTATACATATACATGTAGTTATACATATAGAGGAACATATTGTAGGAATTGGGCCGGTGGGCTGGTGTGTTATTGCAGGTTTGGGGGATTTTTCTTTTCTTTGGCTGAATCTTGGAACATTTGGGAGTTTTGAACCAAAACAGCAAGAAAACACTGCTATAGAAAACATTGTTATAGAGGGGAAGAATGTCAATACGTGTCAATGAGTGGTCTCTTCTGTAGCCAGGATCTCTCAGAAAGAGTAGCACATTTTATGCTTCTTTACTTGACATTTGTACAGCTTTGACGGATTGTTTAGATATCTACACATGGCCCAACATGTTTGTGACACTGGAATTCTGTCCCCGACTGTCTAAACAGTCAGAGGAGAGAGAAGCTGGCAATAACATGTCAGACCCCCAATGCTTCTCCTCTTTTTCTGATTGCTGCAAGTTATCATTTGAGTGTGTGTGTGTGTGTGTGTTGTGTTTATGTGTGTGTGTGTGTGTGTGTGTGTGTGTGTGCCCTTCTCAACCAACATTTTTCAGTGCACACACATTGCTCTCAGCATAATTAATGGCAGTTTGTCCCAAATGCACCATGCATTTCCCAAAATGGTAACCTCAGTCTCTAAACACTAAGTGCATTTTCCAAAACAGAGAAGGCTTTTCTCAAAATATACCACCCATGCAGAATTACTGAAAAAGGCAAAAACTTCACCACATGCAAGAAAGCACTCAGTCAATCATTTACTGAAAGACCGCAAATGATCTAATATTCACTAACAAAGAACATAGACTGCAAGGTTTGGTTACTGTGTAATTTGTTCCCAAAATATACAGTAACTACAAAATAACATTGTAAATCAATATTTGCAAAAAATAATACAGTATGTACAACATTTTGTAGACATAAGCTGTCACAAATGTTCTAAAGCAATAAAATATATGTTATTTATATTCCATGGCAACAGTGCTTCATAAATGTATTATGCCACGTGCACATAGAACACAGACAAGTACAATCTGCCTTGCATGGTAAAGAAAGGTTGTCTATTCCATTATGCCTCATGTTGCATATACAGCGATTGCAGAATGAACAAACGTGTTACAGTAACGTTTGTGTGAAATGTATGAGTAGCTCACTGACATAAGTATTCGTTGCCTGGCACACAATCAAAGTGACCTGACATCTCTCTGTGCAATTACAATGATGTTTAGTGTCAGGTGGGCATTAGCATTTTCATGTTCACAAAATGAGATATGAGGCCAAGCAGCTATTTGCCTTAATGTTGTGGAGAGTTAAAGAGAGCAAGGTTTATGCGACATGTTGTACATCTAAGTGAGTAAAAAAAAAATGTAATCCATGCTTTAATACTTATGGTGAGGTGATATCATACGGAGGTGGAAAAACAGACTGGGTGACTAAGGTCTCTGTCAGTGAGGATCAATGTGCAACCTTTAACAAGATACAAGGTGAGATTCTTCTGCACAGAGACAAATAGGTTTGCGAGTCAAAGCTATTCCGCCTTAAACAGAGACCGCGGTGGCAGGCGGTGGGTACATCGGCGCGGTGCGGCGTTTTCTGACTGACATCCAGGGAACAGACAGGGGGGAGGATCGCAACAGATCTTTGCCGCTTTGATGAGACATAACAGCAAAATTCCCAGGCAGACGCTTATTTAAGTTACTGAGAGCTTCTGGAGAGGAAAAGTTCGCCAAAGTCACTGTGAAGCCTGCGCTTTTAGGTACGAGGAAAGGGGGGAAGGAGGGGGGGAGGAGGATGAAGAGGAGGAGGAGGAGGAGGAGAAGGAGGGGAGCGGGGGATGATGTTTATGCATTAGGTTTCAAAGACTTGCTCCTGCAAGGAAATTCAGATTTAAAGGTGTTCTGCCAGAGGGATCTAAGGGTTTTTTTCTTCCACTGAGTGACATTACTTCATCCGGCATTATTTCAATAGATGTGAAGAACTAAATGAACAGTTCACTCTCATTGCATGTTGTGTTGTGTGTGTGGGGGGTAGATTGCTACTGTACAAAATAGGTGGTGCTTGCTGGTTTTGGCCCTTTGCTTGGCATGAAAAGCATTTAAATCACTTTCCAGTCTTGCACATCAAAAAAGGTCTTGGACAGGCCAACCTTCAGATCTCCGCCTGGCTTTGATCTCCATCTTCAAATGTGATGGTACTACACTTAAAAATTGACAGCTTTATGTCCCTGTGATGTTCAAAAACAGCAAACAGGGTGCCACTGTCAGGTGAGTGACAGACTGAGTGAGAGAGGGAGTGAGTGAGTGGGAAAGTGAGTGAGTGAGTGAGTGAGTGAGTGAGAGAGTGAGTGAGTGAGTGAGTGAGTGAGTGAGAAAGTAAGTAAATGAGTGAGGTGCAATGTAGTGGGGGGTTGAGGGTGTGAGTGAGTGAGTAAGTAAAAATTTGATTAGGTAAGAAAATGAGTGAGTGATTGAGTGAGTATATAAGAGGGTGTGAAGAAGTGAGAGACAGTCTGTCAACCAGCTAAAAAACAGTCTGTCCCTTCAGGAAGTAGAATTAGTGCAGCTCAGAGAACAGCTTCAGTATACCACCTCAAATCAACTGTTAGAGGAACAGTTTCACCAATTCAAAGAGGAGTTAACAGCATGTGTACGAGAGCTGAGGGGACAAATTAGGGACCTGCAGCAGGACAGGGAGGCCCTGAGGAGAGAGCTGAGAGAGGTCAGAGAGGAGCTCAAGCTAGAAAGGAGCAGAGAGCAGATGAAGGGCAAGCTGCATCTCAACACTTCAGCTACCACTCAAACACCAGAATCGACCACTCCATCACAGACAGAACCCCTTGCTTCATCAAGATCACCATCCAGCACTCATGCAGACACCCCTGAACCCACCCACATCAGCCAAGAGCAAGCTATATCAACTAATGATGCAGAAGTAGTCATTTTAATTGATTCTAATGGCAAATTTATAAATGAAGAACAGCTGTTTCCACACCAAAAAACAACCAAACTTTGGTGCCCTAAAACGGCTGATGCATTCAAACTGCTGACCAGCGAATGTTTAGGAGAACCAAGCCACATCATCATACATGTGGGGACAAATGACCTGAGGACACAACAAGAGCGTGTGGCAGAGTCTATCACAAGAGTGGCAGAAAAAGCAACAGAGACCTTTCCCATGTCCAAAATAGTCATCTCCACCCTCCTTCCCAGAGCCCACTTTCACCCAGACACCATACACAAGGTGAATGCTGCCATCTCCCCGCGGATGTGCCCCCATGCCAAACGTTCACCTGGCACACCACCCAATGCTCGGCCTACACAGCCTGCATGACCATGTCCACCTCCCAAGAAGATACCATCAATGTGTTCTTAAAAAACATTGAAAGACGTTGCTTTTGGTCGAACCACAGCCTCCCATCCGAGCAGACCATACCCTCCTGGACTACATCACAAACACCATCCCACATCCAGGCACCAGGCAGAGAACTGCAAACCGACACCCTGCAGCTGTGGTCCCCTCAGCTCAGCAGCCAACACCTCAGAGGCCTGCAACTCAACACTCCACACCCCCCCTAGGCAACACCATGCTCCTCAGCCTAGAGAGCCCCGCAATCCCCAAGAATCTTGGCACAAACACCCTACACATAAGAGACGTCCGAGTGCCAGCAGAAGAATCCCATGTCGCCACATCAACACCATCATCTGCACCAGGAACACCTGCACCCACCAGCACCGAGACACCGGGGTAGCCACCCCAACTCGAGGGTGCTTACAGCAGGGGAGCAGCTCCGTGGCAGAGCGGCATCATGACCTCCACACACCACATGGCAGGCCAGAGCAGCAGGAGCAGCCTACGATGCAACAGTGCTGAAAGACTCACGCTGCACTAAACTAGCAGAGATCAGAGATCTATTAGACATCATATGCACACGGCTAATGGACTAGTCGTGAGTCATACAAATATATTTACTGTTTATTAATAGTAACCATAACAATGTCTAAATAATAGTGATATATATGCATATATAAACAATATTAAAACACATAATATATATATATATATATATATATAATATATAATAATTATATACTATAATTCAAAATGATAGGTTTAACTCATCTTAGAGGTCAATGAAACTTGTTAAAATTTGTCAAATCATTATTAGTACATTACTTGTGTGATGAAATCTTTATCAGTTTCACTGTGGAATATTCAGGGCATTAATTCATCCAGCTTTGGTTGTAAAATTAAAGCCCTGGAATTTAAGAAAAGCATTCAAAACACAGATATAATAATTCTCCAAGAAACATGGCGCAAAACTGATGAAGTGACTCTCTGTCCCACAGGATATTGTGAAATAGCCATTTCCTCCAGAAAACATGTAAAAGTCACACGTGGAAGAGATTCGGGAGGCATAATTATTTGGCTGAAATTAGAAATAGCCGAATATATTACTACAATCAAAAAAGAAGAATCACATATCTGGCTTAGAATTGACAAAAAACTAACACAGACAACAAATGATATATTCCTCTGTGCTCTGTACATTCCCCCCTCTGAATCTCCCTACTATAATGAAGAGATTTTTGATACTCTCCACAGTCAGATCAACTACTTTCAGGCCCAGGGTAAAGTGTTGATCTGCGGAGACCTAAATGCCAGGACAGGATCTTTAGCCGACTACAACTCAGATGAAGGTAATAACCATATATTCGGCAGCGATTATCCATCAAACATGGTAAACTTTGCCCGTAATACTTTTGACAAATCAGTCAATAAAAATGGTAAATTGCTCATCGAGCTCTGTAAAAGCCTTGGTCTGTACCTGCTCAATGGTAGGGTCTTGAGGGGACTCATTAGGGAGATATACCTACAGCTCACCACTTGGCTGCTCAACAGTTGATTATATGATTACAGATTTGGACCTATTCACTTTCAAAGCATTCACGGTCAAACCACTAACACCTCTGTCAGACCACAGTCAAATTACTATGTATCTTAAAATTAGCGAAAATACCAACACACACAAAAGGCCCATACCTGTAATGCTGTACAGCACTAGAGAAACCTACAGGTGGGCCCATAACAGCAAAGAGGAGTACCTGAAAGCTTTTTGTCAACCTAAAGTGGGTTCTCAAATAGAAACATTTTTAGCACATACTTACCTGCATAATAAAGAGGGCGTAAACCATGCAGCCGAAGAACTAAACAACATTTTCCATTACCTGGCAACCATTTCTAATCTTAAAACTACCAAAAAATCTCATAGGGATAAAAAAAAAAAAAAAAAATGGTTTGATCAAGATTGCAAATTAATGAGGAAAAACTTAGGCTCCTGTCAAATAAAAAAAACATAGACAACCCGACAATCCTGGTTTACTTTAGCTATTATGAAGAGCTTAAACAATACAAAAACACACTCAGAAAGAAGAGGGAACAGTTCACAAAAAATCAATTAGAGACAATTGAAGAATCTTTAAATTCAAATAATTTCTGGAATAACTGGAATAAACTTAACAAAAAGCAACATGAGGAACTTGCCATCCAAAATGGAGGAGTATGGAAAAGTCACTTTGAAAACCTCTATGGAAAACACAGTATGAACCCAGAACAAACCCAAATTTACCAAAAAATGATTGACATGGAAAACACAATAAATAAATATCAAAACCCACTAGACTACCCAGTTACAGAAAATGAACTAACAGAAAAACTCAAAGGCTTGCAGCCAAGAAAGGCAAGTGGCCCTGATGGCATCCTCAATGAAATGATTAAAAATGCAAGCCACAATTTTCATCTGGCTATTCTAAAACTGTTCAACTTGGTTCTGAGTGTCGGATACTTCCCTGATGTCTGGAATGAAGGACTCATTACACCCCTTTTCAAAAGTGGAGACAAATTAGACCCTAATAACTACCGGGGCATTTGTGTAAACAGTAATCTGGGGAAGTTATTTTGTAGCATTTTAAACAATAGAATAATAAACTTCCTTATCGAGCATGATGCCCTGAGTAGAAGTCAAATTGGTTTTTTACCAAAATGTAGAACATCAGATCATATTTTCACCCTACACACCTTAATAAATAAATATGTAAACCAAAGTAAAACAAAAATATTTGCTTGCTTTGTAGATTTCCAGAAGGCCTTTGATTCTATTTGGCATGATGGCCTATTTTGTAAACTTATTGAATCTGGTGTAGGGGGAAAAGCATACAACATAATAAAAACAATGTATTTAAACAACAAATGTGCAATTAAAATTGGAAACAAACAAACAGAATTCTTCACTCAAGAACGGGGTGTGAGACAGGGCTGTCCTCTATCACCGACCCTCTTCAATATATATATTAATGAATTGGCAAAAAGACTCGAGCAGTCAACAGCTCCTGGCCTCCTATTAAATGACTCCGAAATCAAATTTCTTCTTTTTTGGATCTGACTTGGTTCTGCTGTCTCCAACAGAAGAGGGTCTACAGCAGAACCTAAATGTCCTGCACAAGTTCTGTCAGACCTGGGCCCTGACTATTAACCCACAAAAAACAAAAATACTAACCTTCCAGAAAAAATCCAGACATCAGAGAAAGAAATTAACCCTTGGTACATATGCAATCGAACAAGTAAAAAGTTACACCTACCTTGGGCTAAAAATCAGTTCAACTGGTAATTTCAACTTGGCCGTGAATGATTTGAAAGAGAAAGCAAGAAGGGCTTTCTATGCCATCAAAAAAACTATTCAATTTGACATACCCATTCGGATCTGGCTCAAAATATTTCAAACAGTTATCGAACCAATTTCATTATACGGCAGTGAAGTGTGGGGTCCTCTTATGTACAACAATAGATTTGAAAAATGGGACAAACACCCAATCGAAACCCTGCATGCAGAGTTCTGTAAAAGCATCCTCAAGGTACAGAGGAACACACCTAACAATGCATGCAGGGCTGAATTAGGCCAATACCCTTTACTAATTAAAATTGAAAAAAGAGCTATCAAATTCTTCGAACATCTCAAAACAAGCGACCCCAACTCCTATTGTTATAAAGCCCTAAAAAGCCAAGAGATGAGTGTAAAAACAAGTCCCCTCATCCAGCTAGTCCTGAGACTCACACATACTAATAGTACAACTAACACAACTAATAGTCAGCCTCAGGACCTTGCCACCCTTTCTCAAACAATTAAGCCTAACCAAATTATAAATGCAGAAAAACAAAATTACTTATCATATTGGACTGAAAAAAACAAAAAGACAAAATAAACTTCAATGTTATTTGGCCCTAAACAGAGAGTACACTGTGGCAGACTACCTATCCACAGTCACTGATACCAGACAGAGAAAAACCTTGACCAGGTACAGGCTAAGCAATCACAGTCTGGCTATTGAGAAGGACAGACACAGGCAAACCTGGCTGCCCAGAGAAGACAGGCTGTGCACCAATTGCAACCAAGGTGCCATAGAAACAGAGCTTCACTTCTTGGCTGAATGCTGCCAATGGAAAGACATACGAGATCAATTCTTTCCTAAATTCAGAGAAATGCATCCAGACCTTCACAACTTTAAGGATCTAAGTCTAAGAATACTATTAGGAGAGGAACAAAAGAGCGCAAGAGTCGCAGCAAGATATATAGATGCTTGCCATAAACAAAGGGAGTCACTTCATCAGTGAAGCACACAAAAACTCAAATACACACACACACTGCCGTTGCAGTAATATATGATGCATGATGTTTTGTTTTATGTCTTTACACACTACTACGTACATGTATGCTTTGGCAATACAAATTGTATTTTTTGTCATGCCAATAAAGCTCAATTGAATTGAAATTGACTGAGAGAGACTGAGATAGACGGAGATAGACTGAGAGAGACTGAGATAGACGGAGATAGACTGAGAGAGACTGAGATAGACTGAGAGAGACTGGAGAGACTGAGAGAGACTGAGATAGACGGAGATAGACTGAGAGAGACTGAGATAGACTAAGATAGACTGAGATAGACTGAGAGAGACTGAGAGAGACGGAGATAGACTGAGAGACTGACAGAGATTGACTCTTGAGACCTCTCTGACTAGACCGGCTCTACACGGCCATGTTTTTTTTTTCCCCTCATCAGCACACAGTGACCGACACTGCTGTCTCCAGCCACCCCCACCCCCCATCACATCTGATGCCTGCCTCTTCCCCTCTCTCCTCACTTGTGTCAGCACATATCAAAGCTCCTTCAGGCTTTGCCCATCTGCACGCACCGCTCCCCACCGCCACCACCCAGCCTCCTTCAGCCTCCTCCACCCAGCTCCCCGTATAAATAAAGAAATAAGTGGGGCTGGCGGTCCAGTGGAGCTGATGCGAGAAGAGTTTAGTTAAGAGCCATCAGGAGGGGAAAACTCTGAAGAACGCTGAGCACAGCAGCCATAAAATGTGATTACAAATTCAAATGGATGCCTTTGCATCAATGGAAGGCTTTGAAGACCTTTTAATGAGCTGATAGCTGGAGTTAAACATTTAGAACTTGTGGAAGTGCCACCGTTGGAGGAAAGGCAAAAGAGAGAGAGAGGGAGAGACAGAGAGAGGGAGAGAGAGAGAGAGAGAGGATCTTGTCTTTGATGCTGGCAGATTTCTGCAGGGCTAATGCTGGGGTTCTCATCCAGGAGTTTGAAGAAGAAAAAATGCCTTCACAGACTCTTCCACCTCCTCCTCCTCCTCCTCCTCACCTCTGAGGGATGAGTCTGTGCCCAGCTCCTCACTGAGGCGTCGCGTCTCCTTTCCTCTTCTTTTCTCAGACTTTATCATCCTCATGAGACACATAGCGGGAATAAGAATGATTTATCATTGGTAACAGACAGAGAAAGAGAAGGAGGGAGCGACAGAGAGCTTTATCAACTTCAACAAGGGCATGAGAGAGAGGAAGAAGGAGAGAGAGGTGGAAAGTAGGAAAAAGAGACAGAGAGAGAGAGAGAGAAGACCACAGAGACAATGGAAGTGTTGTGCTTCCATTTTGCTGTGAAGCAGCGGGAGGCTAGTGCCTCTTTGAACTTGCCCCCCATTAGCGGCCAACACAGAGATTTGAGATTTGTTGAAAGGAGCGCCGCATCTTTTTTCTCATATTAATTTGTTTGTGTTGTCGTCTTCTTTTTTCTTTTCCTCCTCCCTCTCTTTCTTCTTCTTCTTCATCTCTCTTCTTCATCTCTCTTTCTTCTTCTCCAGGCCTTTCAAATCTTTTATATTTACACCCAATTTAACACAGCGGGGTAAAAATGCTTTCTGTCTGCTTTTTGCTTGCGCTCCATCAGTTTATAGCATTCTCTGATGAAGTTCTCTCACTTCTCGCACAACTCTCATGCCTTCCTTTTCCCCCTTTCTAGTCTGTGTGGAGTAATGGTGTTTTTTGCTTGTGTACAATCTTGTACAATTCAGATCACACGTTTCTTTGATTTTTATTTATGGCAAGCAGCAATCAATCTGTAGAAAACCACAAAGAATTTCATTAAAGGGCTTTCAGCATTGAAGCAATGTATGGGTTTAGGGTGTCTGTAATCAACATCGGGAATGTAAACATGTGAGTAATTACATAGGCTGTGCCAGAATTATGCATTACACTATAAGGCTAATGAAATGTGTTTGATCTTGAAGCCTTTGTATGGAGGACCCTTTAAAAAAACAGATGGTGTAGCCATGGAGCCTAAGCAGTAATCTTGGACAGATAATAATAGTCTCTGTTTCATTACGATAATTTACGGCTTCCCCCAAAACATGGCCTGGTTCCTAGAGAAACGTCCCCTATTATGCCTCATTAATGAAGCAAGAGGGCTTGATCTGGCATGATGACTTCACCACGGCAACTGATGATGTTTTCTCACACCCCACCCCACTGACATGCCAATCCCCCGGACAGCTCCCCCTCGACCAACAGGCGTCAGTGCTGCTGTGGTGTCCGTCTGGTCTGGGGGAACCGCGGGAGACGACCCCTGACCTCGAAGGGGTCAGATGCTACTGTGAAGCCGGACTCTGGCACCTCCGTGTCTGCCCTCGGCTAGAGGCAGCAGGGGCACGGATGTGGGAAGGCGTGTGTGTGTGTGTGTGTGTGTGTGTGTGTGTGTGTGTGTGTGTGTGTGTGTGTGTGTGTGTGTGTGTGTGTGTGTTTGAGTGTGTGTGTTTGTGTGTGTGTGTGTGTGTGTGTGTGTGTGTGTGTGTGTGTGTATGTGTGTGTGTGTGTGTGTGTGTGTGTGTGTGTGTGTGTGTGTGTGTGTGTGTGTGTGTCAGCAGCTAGGGCAGTGGTGGTATGAAGGGATGTTGGGACATGTAGAGGAGTCCTGTTCAACTGAAGTATTGTGCCAGTGGGGAAATCAGAGTGAGTGATACCTTCTACTAATTCATTCATACACACACACACAGAAAGAGAGAGAGAGAGAGAGAGAGAGAGAAGAAATCACACAGCTGGTTCCCTTTCTCCTTTTCTCACACCTCCCCACGTTCACATAAGGCCAGACTGCCTGCCAGACGCACATCTATAGCTATTCTCAGCAGATCCATATATTCATGCACAGCAGCACATCTATGGAGGCCTCCAGCTGTGAGTTACTGACCTGGGTGACAGGAGGAGAGGAGTTCGGGGTGATGGCAGTGGGGTTAGGGCAGACTGTGTGTATGTGTGTTTGGAGGTGTGGTGTGGTGGGGTGGGGTGGGGGTGGGGGTGTAACAGCTGGGAGATAGACAGAGTGAGACATAGCAAGTGTGACCGTTCCCATCCCCGCTGTAACTCTCGATCGGAACCAAAAGAGTGGGAGAGCGCCTCTTTTAATCGCAAAAGACATTTGGAACCGCTGTTGGCTGTGGCGGTTTCCCTTTTTAAAGAGCGTATAGCTTCTTAAGCTGGCGAAGCCGCCCCAGCGTCTGCATCTTGGCTCCTCCGCCCGAAATCTTCCCTTTGAACACAGCCCTGTGTTCATCATCTTATTCATCCGCTCAGCGCATATTTTTGTCTTAAAAATGATGTCACTCTCAAGTTTTGGCGCTTATCTCTTTCCCGAGACTTTATTTTCCTTCGCTAATGGCGGTTGAATGGGCAGCCGTTTTAGATTGGGGGGATGTAAGATGAAAAAAAGTCAGGTTAGCAAAACTGTGCTTATCATAATTTAACTGGGGTGTGCCCATTTGAATGAATCATTAATGCTCTCATGCTTTGATGTTCACTCACTCGGTAAGGAAGCTGAGGATATTGGGGAGGCAGAAAATGTTTGCCTCATCCTCTCCACACTGTGCTACTACATTTAGATACCTTAAATGTTTAATCTCATTTTGGAATTTCTTTTATCTACATCAAAAAAAGCTGAAGCACAGTTCTTTGTAGTGCATATTGCATTGTTTATATTGTGGAAAGAGATTAGGCACTACTCATCTAAACTAAAAAGGCAGATATAACTTCTGTGTTAGAACTGGCACTCTTTTGTATAGTTTGTTCGGAATAGTTTACTGGCCCCATTTTTCATGAAGTATAGTTTCAACACTGATGTTCATCCCATGCAATGCCTTTTCATGCCAGAGGGGGGCGATTTGGGTGAAGTTGACCAAAAAAGTACTGTTGTATTGGTTGCTTTCATCATTTTCTGCTGCTAAGTGTCCATGAAAGAGAGCCTAATTAAAAACAGTTTGAATGTTTAGGAAAATGGCATTTTTAAGGGGCTGAAGTGTTGATGAGTAGACCTATAGTGAGCTAACTTGTCAGTCACCTATTCGGTCAGGCCAAAGTAGTGAAACCAAACCAGAGTGAAACCAAAGTATAACAAATACGTGGACACAGGGTGTCCAAAAGGATATCATATCATGAGAAGCAGAGGTAAGCTACCACAAAGTTTAGTTAAATGTCATTAAGATGACAGAATACTGTACTGTTTATTGTTCACCTAAATCTCACATTCACTTCGAGGTCTATATTTGCACCTGGTGCCTGCAACCTTTTATCATTTTGCCCTGAAATGAACACTCTAACCAGTAGCAGTGAAAGTGATACGCAAGCTACTGTTCTTCAGGCAGAGAATGATACGGATGCACTTAACACTCCTTCAGCATGAAACTGATCTGTGGCGAGAAATGAGGACACTACAGGTTTTAGTTTAGTCTGACGTATGTAAATCTTATGTAAAGGCAAGAGAATGAAGAATGAGTATATTTAGGGTGTTACTCCTACCCTCCTGGTAAGGGATCTTTTAGCTATTTTGAAACACATAAATGTAAGATTGAAACGTGTTTATTAAAAGACTATAAATGTTTGTTCTCCATTGGTCTTTGTTGGATCCCATCTGATATTTGTGTTGAGCTCATCTTTTGGAGATGGCTAGGCCATCTCCTCTGTCCTATCTTCAAATGCTTTTACCTGAAAAGAACCTCAGTGGATGTCTGAAAGCAATGCATTTGATGTGGTCATATGCTCCTGATGGCTTTCAAATGTGGAGTTGTTTTGTTGATCAGAGTTGACGAGAAGCAAGCCCAGGCAAAAGGGATGGCACACTGAGAGCTTTGAGACGGAGCCATGGGACGTGGATGGGAGAGAGGGACGGCGGCCATTTTGGATGGCTGTTCCAAGTGGTGGCAGGCAGCTCTTCCTGCATCTCTTTCTCTCTCTCACACACACACACACACACACTCTCTCTCTCTTTCTTTCTCACTCTCTCTCTCTCTTCCCGTCTCCCTGCTGGCAGACAGGAAGTGACTCCACACCTGCTGTCCTGCCGGCGCTTTGATCAAGTCTTCAGTGAAAATTCCTCTGTTTCCACAAAAAGACTGAGGGGGAAAAAGGGAGATCAAGAGAGAGAGAGAGGGTGAGAGAATGAGAGAGTGAAAGAGCGAAATGGAGAGATATGATGATGGGGGATGAATAAGTGGTCGCCTGAAAGTGAGTTAAACGCTCACATTCGTTATGTGTGCTGCTTCTGTGGCAGTAATTAGGACCAGTATGCATTATAAACTTTGTTTACGTCTCAGCCTCCATTTGACAAGAGTCTCTTTTTTTGTGCCGAATCTTCAAACAGGCTGCCTTTCAGATGCCTGTGCTAAAACCATCCCGTGGCGTAATAGATGTCATGGTGAATGTGACAGAATTCACACGCGCTTGTGTCTGTGGCTGAAGGCAGACATGAAGTGCATGTAAAGCTCTCCTCTGGTGAAGGAACACCATGGTATGAAGGGAGGATGGCATATACAACGTCTCTCAGTCAGGAGGAGCAACATAAACAGCTCCCTTATGACAGTCCCTTCCTGTCTCGTCTTCTTTGGTCCTCTCTCTCCTCCCCCCTCTCTCTGTCTTTCTCAGTCTGTTTCTCATTCTCTAAAGTATATATTCCCTATTTGTTTCTTGGTGTTTTAAGCCCCCAACGTTGTCTTCAAGGCAGCGCTGCCTGGAAGGCGCTAGGGTTAGGCATAGGTTAAGGTTGGGGTTAGGGTTAGGATTCGGTGCCTTTAAGTCGACGGTGGCAGCGCTGCCTGGAAGACAACATTGGGAGCTTAAAACACCATCAAGCTCCCTATTTCTCAGCAGAGATCGATTCAGTGCCGTCCCAAATACAGCAGTAGCTGGGGGCAGTCTGAAATAACAGCGATCTTGTGATATGGATGGGTGTGCCTGTTTGTCTGCAGGGGTCATGATGCTCTAACTTCCACACATACATTTACAGAACTACAGATAGAATTCATAACTCACAGAGTACATAAGCCAAAGCACACAATCAATACAGTGGACCATATGCCATACATGTCTTCCAGTAAAACAAGCCATCTATCTGGCTGTCAGTTGATGTTACGGTATTGTGTGAGGAAGAGAAAGGGAGAGAATGGGCTGGGGAGAACGAGACGAGCATGAAGTACTTACCAGGGGAATGCAGACTTGGGGCCCCACCAGAGCAACCTTAATCCTCTGCAGGTGTGTCAGAGGGAGAGAGAGAGAGAGAGAGAGAGAGAGAGAGACAGGGACTTTTTGTCTACACTCACATGTACCTACCTACCATGATCATTTCTATTAATTTCAGAGAAAGACTGTAATATGTAGAACACTCAGCATCAAGATGTGTAAAATGAAACTTGGACAAAAAGCATGCACCATCATATGATTTCCTCCGACAAATGAAGAAGAAATTGACAGGGTTTGAGAAGAAAATGGGACAATGATTTCTTTGCTTGGTTGTTGACATTTATTGTAAATGATCTGTAATAGCTACCTGTATCTGTAATAAGTCCACATGTGTTGACAAAAGCATTTACATGGCAGGTGAATATCCCCATTAATTTTCCTTCAATGCCTGGTTGTCTCACATGCATAAGGGGAGTGCATGGCTTCACACAGGTCCTCTCATCACACATTGCGTGCGCTGCTCTCCTCTGCAGACCCCTCTTTGGTGTCTACGTGTTTGATGGGGACAGAAAGTTAGCTCTCAACTTTCAGTTACTTCAGGAGCGCCTTGGTCTTCTTTAAAGGACGCTTATTGCCATGCCGCCACTAGCAAGCTCTGGCCTTTTAAACTCCAAGCCTTTCCCCACCGCCGTAATGAGGCTGTTTGGGTGCGTGCGGGGGTCAGCAAAGTGAATACATGGGCCTCCATTTCAGAAACGGGCTTTGAGGTCCTCAGGGGGCCTGTCCCCCCCTCCTATCCATCCAACACCCCCACCCCACACCATCACGCTGGGTTTCGAGGAACCGGTCGGCAGTGCCGATTCGATGCAAGAGTTAATCACCTGATCTGGACTTGTCAATCAAGTGTTGTTTCAAAGACCCCCCGGCAAACGGCAGGACCCCCCGAGTTGAGCACCCCCTTTCTCTCACTGTTGGTTCCCTCGGAGGGAAGCGCTGATTAAAACGCTTTAAGACGCCCGATGCTAAAAAAGTCTCTCATCCGTCTGTCAGATCCCAATTAAGCCTTCAAAGAGCGCGATGTCTTTGATAGCGATAACAGCGCATTGATGTGCGAAAAACTCGCATGTTTGCCAGTGTAAACTCCACTCGCTAAAAGCACACACTTTTTTCATGTCCTAATTTATTCCCAGAATGCGCGTGTTTGTGTTTTGTCATAATAATTTGACTTGACTCCTCATCTAACCAGGAACATTTTGATCAGACAGGGGGAAAGGCTGCCCCTCCCTCCACCCCCCCCCCCTCTCTTAAGTGTGAAATGTTCCCCTCCTCCCTTTTCCTTCTCCTTCTATTTCTTTTTCTTTGTTTTTCAAACTGACTCTGCCTTTGGGGAGAGTAAGAGAGAGAGAGAGAGAGAGAGTTGAATAGCTCTACTGTTTCCTTCTGTCCCCAACCCTAATGTGGAGCAGCCATGCTGTGTACTGTCACTTCAGCCTCTCCACATCCGCCAGTCAAACTTACCAAGCTACCGCAATCTCCAAAGCTCACAAAGAGCATGTGTGTGTGTGTGTGTGTGTGTACGTGTGTGTGTGTGTGTATGTGTGCGTGTATGAGTATGTACCTCTACGTGCACGTGTGTGTGTGTGTGTGCTTGAGTGAGCAGAGGGGGAAAGGTGGTAGGGGTGTATGGCAATCCGGAGACCCTGGTTTGTTCCAGCTGCATGTGTCATACTGACCAGTACAGTAGTCTGCAGGTTGGTCAGTCATCCCAAAGCTGACATTTTGCCCCACCCTTTTGGCCCACCAGCCTTTGAGGCCAACTGTGCCACTCTGACCCCACCAGCTCCTCCCTCCCCTGCTGTGCAACTAATCAGATCCCCCATTACCAACCTCACTACCTACAACCTCCTCACCCACATTAAAGCAGCACAATGCACTTCTTTTACTTCAAGGTCATTTAATGCAACAATGATTTATATAACGGAGAATAAAGTCTCTGACATTGCCAATGTGTGCCCAGAACACTTGATATTGCATGTTGTTAATGTTGTTGATTGGGTAGGATCATGACCCATTCTTTGATTTTTAACAAACTGGGTACCGTCTTTGTGCTAAATAACGTTGATAGTTGACACCATAAATGACAACAAATATCAATTCTTCCATGGTGTTGCTTTAAGGACAGTAGCAACAAACCCCCTTCACTTACTCATCAACAACAGCATAAGCATTACCATACCAGACTAATTACCAATGAAATCAGTACCAATACCAGCACAAGTACCAGTGCCAACATCAGCAACACCAGCACCAATAGTGTAAGCACCAAACATCAGTAACACCAGTGATGCCAGAGGTAATAGCATTATTGTGACCCGCCCACCTTTAGTAAATCTTTTGATGCCTGCCTGGTGGAGTTATCAGCTAGTCGTTGGGATGTCTCAGTCTCTGCTTTCCCTTAAAATGGTCTTCTCAGCCCCCTACTATGCATACAGCATGCTGCATTGATCTGCTTTAGAAACTGTGAGTAACTACAACAGTACAAAACACAGAAAAATGAAACATTGTAATTAGATGTGAGTGTTTCTGATGGTTTCCCAAAGCCCGCAGATGAAAGGTGTCCTGCCTGGTTTTAGATGACTGGATAAAAGGCCTGACTGCTCTGAGAACTTTTTTGCGAAAAAAAAAAACCCAATAAGAACTGCTACACACCACAACACCCGCCGCTGTCTAACTAACATCTCTTCGAGTCGACCGCTTTGAAAAAGTTAAAAAATATATAAATAAGATTTTTTTTTTTTTAAGTGGAGGGAAAAAATCCCCCACCTCTATGGCATGTACAGAGGTCTTTCATATTCGCTCTGGCTGTGCAACTTCAAAAGACTTTCAAAGGCAGCAGGAAAAAGGAGTGCTCCTTCGCAGTGCACCTGATCAGAAGGAGAGAGATTTGGATTATGATATGCAAATGGAGCTTTGTTATCAGTGCTCTGACATTCATTATAAAAGCAAGCAACATGAAAAGCCAAGCAAGCGCTGGCTTCCCCCCCTCTCTTTCTCTCTCTCTCTCTCTCTCTCTCTGTCTCTCTCTCTTACCCCCTCTAGCAGCTATATTTCCTCTTCTTTCTCTCGCTTTGTGCATGGCGTGTCACCCCAACGCTGTGCTCTTGTTTAACATCAAAAGGTTACACACAACAAAGAATGGACTTGTTTTGGGAAGGGGATGGTGTGTGTGTGTGTGTGTGTGTGTGTGTGTGTGTGTGTGTGTGTGTGTGTGTGTGTGTGTTGGTAGGGTGTTGGTGGTGGAGAGAAAAGAAAAGCATGTGCGTTCAAAAGGCCTCATTCAAATGTCTGTGCGTCTGCCGGGTCCATTGAATGGTCATCTGCCCCGGAGCCAGGCAGCAGAAGGCCGGGCATAAAGGAAACACCTGGCGAAGCGAAGGCACCCATGCAGCGTGTGCCTTTTCACTGTGCGTGGTAAACAAAAAACTGTATGAAGTCATCGCCATTTTGATACAATGTTTTGAAGGCTTTGATCTCGCTCTTTCTCTTTCTCCCTCTCTCTCTGTATGTCATACACAAACACACACACACACACTCTCTCTCTCTCTCTCTCTCTCTCTCTCTCTCTCACACACACACACACACACACACACACACACACACACTGTACTGTGTATCATTCAGTGAGGTGAAATGGGCAACATCCTTTTATAAGACAATCTTTGTTGAACTGTCAGTATCCTCAAATATTTGGATGTGACAAGGTATGCTGTCTGCTATTTTCACTGTCATGTATGATGTCTCTCCTGTCACTGTTCTACACTCAATAACCTCAGTGTAACCTCAGTATATTTTTACCAAGAATACTAGACTACAAGTGAACAAGGGTTGTTTGTGTGGATTATTATTTTGTACAGCAAATTAATTGGATTGATGTGTTGTGAAAAGTACTTATTTTCTTCCTTTGAGCTGTAACTGACCCATCCTTCCAGTATGTCTGTTGCTGCCTTGGATATAACAATGCACTCATAGTAACAGCCCGGCCTTGTATTCAAATGACCACCTATATCAAGTTTAATTTAACAAAAAAGCTGTATCATGTAAGCATGTAAATGACTTACTTAGACATCCTTAGAGGTGACAAATCTCTCTCTCTCTCTCTCTCTCTCTCTCTCTCTCTCTCTCTCTCTCATGTGACAGGAATTTCAGTCATCCTGAGGACTTTGTTGTCTGTGGAGCTGAAAACAATTCAAATGTAATGCAGCTTGTCATTAGGTTATAGAAGACTCAACCCAGCTTAGCAAATAACTGTGTATAACAATGATCCATCTTCCAGTTTGAAACAGCAATACAACAAATGCTCCTCCTGAAGGACGCCATTTTTAATGTTTAATACAATCAATCAAATGTACAGTATGTTGGATGCATAATGCAACAGTTCAAACAGGAGATGAAATAAAATCATTTCCCACTAGATGGCGACATTAGACTTAAAAGCAAAGGAGAGGATGTGGAGCCATAGAAAGCAGGAGGGTGGAGCTGAGGGTGGTGTGGTGGCAGTGCAGTCTGGATGGAGGATGGAGGAGGATGGAGACAGAGGACGCAGAGAGGGTGGGTGGAGAATGACGTAGCAAAGACAAGTGGAAAGTGAAACCAGAGAGGACCATATGAAGGATTAGAGAGGGTGACAGCAGAAGAAACTGAGGATGGGATGAAAAAGGAAAGGATTGGAATGGAAAAAGAGGGATAGAAGAAGATAGACAGTAAGCACAAACTGGAAGGCATGGACTGAAGATTCCAGAAGAGACAATTATTTAAAGTCCCTGTAAACCAAAATCGGAGAAGGGTTTAGAAACACATCAAGTTAGAAAACTACCCCTAAAATCATGTGTAAAGACTGTAAACTGAGTGGTAGGCCTACTGGAATAAACAGCCAAACATAATTTTCAATGTCCAATTTTTGGGGCGGTCGTAAGTAATTGGGTGCAATGATGATGTGGTAATCTCCACAATTAGCTTAACCCGTCCTCTTTGAGTGAGCAGGTGGACAAACCCCAAATGTGCTATGCATTTGTTGTGCCTGCCTGTACACATAACACGGGTGATACCGCTAATCGGCCCATTTCCTGGCTGAGCAGTTCTGCTAGTTAGGATCAGCTGGTTCATTGAATAGTTGAAGCAAATATGTGAGCTTTCCACCTCTGAGTGAGTTAAGCTACAACAGAGAAGGATCATGTTCAGAGTGGCTGCCTATATCCAGAGTGTTTGCCATGCATTCACATTCTACCTTCCCTGAATCCTGTAACCCAACATTTTGGTTTGGAAACATTTTGAATAGCTTAGAAAACTACAAAAACCTTTTGTGAAAAATATGCATTTCTGCATAGCACAATAGCACAATTTGGGCGTTTTCACTAATTAGCTCATTTATCTGGCTGAAGAATTGCACAAATTATTCTGCTGGTTTAGAGAATGATTGGATCTGTTATAGGACAGTTAACGTGTGGCCTCAGTGCAGTCAGCGGACCTGCACACACTGTTTAAGAGCAAACTATACCAATCATATTTTCATGATATTGAAGCCTAATTTAACATACTTGTCAGTGTCTTTTATTCAATCATATTTTTCTGAGGGGTTAATGGCACCATTTTCTGTTATGTGACAGACTCAAAAACATTTTCTTCGTTTACAGGGACTTTAAAGGACAGAGAAGGGGCACACACAAAGACATTTCCAAAGACCCCATGAAGCATCTCACTGCAGCAGCTACAGGTCATGATGGAGTTCACATGTGGCAGATGGAGAGGAACTAAACAATCATCTGCAATTCTGTATAGACTGCAGTATGTCAGTTATTAAAGTTAGCCTATAGATTCTTGACTTTTCTTTCTTCAAGGACACTAAGTGACAGAGATACAGAAAATGGCTCTTTAGTACAATTCCATAAATTCCCATTAGAATCCTCTGAAGAGGGATTTTCTAAATAATCATTTTTTGAACTGAATTCTACCTGTTCACTTTACACTTTAACTTTAAAAAATAATTTAATGGTTCATCTTTATGGCAAATTCATCCAAGTGTAATTTCGTAATTTCCCACATATCCCACATTTTGAAAGACTATTCAGACTATTCAACACTTCTGATGAAGAGTTCTTACGAAAGAACAAAATGAAACAGTCTTATCTCAACACTCAAACCCTCAAGGTTTATTTATACCACTGGGTGGCTCTAGATGATCAGGTGTAGGACAAATCCATTTTGCACATTACTTGTGTTCCAACTCTGCATTCTGTTTTATATTTAGTTATAGGCTACATTATACATAGTTACATTTAAAATGTGTATATAACTATTAGTTATAGTTTTGATGCATAACACCGCATTAAATTTAGTCTGAAGTCTAGAAAGCTATGTTTGGGTTCACTGATAGCTTGGTTCCACTGCAGAAAGACAAGTCAAGTCAGCTGGCTTGGTCATTGTGTTTTCCTAGTTGGTGGGGACAACATTACATTGGGCCGAGGGAGGCGTGGTTGGGCTGTCTTTCCCCCATTCACGAAAATAAATATAGGCTACCCCTCTCCCACGCCCCCTCCTGATTAATCAATCCCAGATCGTGTGAATGGAAATACCCAGGCCCTTTTATCCCAACCACTCTGTTTTGATTGTTCTACCCTTTCAAAGTCTGAGTGCGGTTTCCTCTCCCTCCTGTTTTCACTGCTGCTTCCTTGATTTGTCATCACTTGGCTGACGACTGGCAGGGAGCGATGCTCGTCCACGGTCGCGGACCTCATCTCGCACTTGGGCTCCGCTTTAACCGTGAGCGTCAGATACTGTGATAGCATCCAACCGAATGAGCCCAAGATGAGCTGCAGATCACTCGGTAAGACTCTCACGCCCGTGTACATGTATGGTGTTGTCGGAGGTACTGTATTGTCAAGGACTCAAATCCGCCCAAGTCATTTGATTGTCGCGGCTACCTTGGATGCTGCTTTGCGTGTCATGATTCTGAAAATACGCGATGGGAGTGACAGTGATGCTGGCACAAGGGAGAGGAGCGGGTTGCAGCTGTCACTGAGAGAAAATTATCAATCTTTAGCTCCAGTCTTTAGCTCTCCATGGTTACACTGTAATGAACAAATTAACATACCTTTTCAAGGCTACCAGTGTTTGCATTGGCTCCTCTGCATTGACGCACGTCTGTAATTTTATGGTATGCGACCCACCATTATTAGCCAAGGATGGATCCAAGGCAGAATTTTTGTTTTAATGGATAACGTCAATAAATGTTTCGTTATCTAGTCATTGACGTTGTAGTAGCCTACGTAGGTTACAATATAAACTCTGCTTTCGCTTGTATAGAAAGATAGGCCTAGGCTACAATCTTATTTTCGCCTTCTCAAATCGTTTAGGTGATAGCGTACCCTACGCAAAGTCATACGAAACAGATATCGTTGGTTCGACAACATCATGTTTGTAAAGATGTATGCTATTTGTGACTTGTGTATATTGCCAGACCTAATTGTGGATGTGTGGAGGTGTTTCCTGTAATGCTTTCTAATTCAGTATCAGCCTGAGGCGTTGTCTATGATTTCAGTCAGATGTCTAATTTCACGTCAAATGGTTCATGTTTCTCCTACGTTTCAGCTTAATCAAAATATAATTGATCATTATTTCTGAAAGTTTGTGTGTATCAGCATAGGATATAGCCTACTTGTCATTGACTCCTCAGTTTGAGTGTTATGTCAAAACTTTCTAATATAGGCCTATGAAAACCAGGTGGTATATTATTATATTACATTGCTATTTACATGTCATAACATCTGCTTATTGTCATTACTGACCTTACTCGTCTTATTTGTTTTGGTACAGAATCAGCCATAAACCAGCCTTTTAAACAATTGTCAGTCAATGACAGAAGATGCCCTGTGGCCACTGCCATTGAGTAACCTATGTGTGTTTGTGTGTGTGTATCAGGACATCTGTGTTCAGTCCTTTGTGGTGTTCCTCTACCGTAGGCTACCATAGGCTATTGTGAGCCATGATACATGACACACCTCTGTGGCCCAATGCAGACACAGTTGCAGGCTGGAGATTGACTGCCCCCTGAAGTCACAAGGTAAGCGCTTTCCGTGTGATTCTGAACTTTTATCGATTGCACGCTTGCCACTGGATCTGACCTTCCCATGGAGATGGAAAATTGATCCACTCTAGCCAGTTCTCTGGACTTCTCTTCTCTTCTCTCTTCTCCTCTCATCTAATCTTCTCCTGTCTTTCCCTCTCCTCTCCTCTCCCAACTTCTTACCAGCAAAGTCTTCACATCTAACATATACACTGCTTAGGACACAAACCCAGATAGTATAATACTCCCAAGGGTTGCGGTGGCTGTTGATGGTGTTATATGACACAGAGCTTGTCAATAGGCCAGCCTGTCATGGCCGTGTAGTGAGATTAACACACACATCACTGGCTGCACTGTAAACACATGTGTGCTTCACAGCAGCATTGCAGTACGCCTGACTAAGTCAACCGACAGCCTGTCATAATGTCATAATGAACGTGCCGTTTGGACACTAATGGCCATGAATTGACGTGATTGAGTGTGTCAGCCACAGTGTTCTAGGCTAAACTCTTATGACAATGCCACTGACTTGTCATGGGGGTCGCGACAAAACATGTGTTTATTAGGCTCGTTTGTAATACAACCTCGACAACTCAGAAAATAGGCGTTATTGAGAATGCTAAGTTTTGTTGGCCCTTCCTTCTCTATTGACGAGTCATTATCTAGAGATGGTAAAATGTACCTCTAAGGTTTCTGTAGTATAAATATGTTCTTTCAGAGGGGCATTGAGGCTGACTAAAGCAGGTGTTAGGTTCACCTGTAGAGATAAAACTGAGGAAAAGTGAAGGCTAGTGTCTAGCTGACTTCTTTTGTGTAAATGGGTAGAAATGTAGTGATCTCTTATTGGTGTAACATGTTGACCATTGTGTTGCTCTAAAAGAGCACACAGGATCCACGACAAAACAGGCATCAAGTTAAAGGACTAAAATCCAAGTGAGGTCCTCAAAGACTGTCGTGCAGCTTTGAGGTGGTGCATTGGTTTGGGACGTTATTTGATATCAAAGTGTGTGGCCAGAGAACACCTGAGCCAGCCATCCGCCCAGCCTCTGAGTCAGCTTCAGGTCGGGTTTAGTGCACACACACACAAACACAGACACACACACACCGACACCGACACACACACACACACACACACACACACACTCACTCACTAACAGCTTCATACACCAAGCTGTAAGGATGCTGAACTCTCTCCCTCCTCTCCCCCCTCCACCCTCAGCTACATAACATCCTGGACATTGGACCCACAATGGCCGCCTGCACTACTCCACCTGCACACTTGAACACTTGCACACTTGTACACTTTACAACTTGGTGTTGTTGTCCTGAAAACACAACACTTCTGCTGCTCTTACATAACTTGCACCACTATGCCACTTTCTTTATTACTTAGGTCAAACAGTATTTTATAGTATTTTACAGTATTTGCACTAGTATTTTATTGACTGTCTATGCACAATTTCAACAAAATTTTGCTGCTCTTATTTTTTCATTATTATTATATGTGCCCTCTTATTTACTTATTTACTTACTTTTTTGTTTACTTGAATGTTATGTTTGTCTGTGGACTTAAAATTGGTCAAATATGTCTTGTCTTCACCGTGGGATAGTGAGAAACGTAATTTCGATCTCTTTGTATGTCTGGAACATGTGAAGAAATTGACAATAAAGCTGACTTTGACTTTGACACACACACACACACACTAGACATACACTGGTTAAATTGGTTCAATGGTATAATGTGGCTTTATGTGGAGTACTAGAACACGGCTGAGTGTAAATGCTTCTCCTAATGTTCCATATCCCCCAGCATGAAGCACTCAGTAGCTGAGACACTCACATGGGATTTTGTCAAACATGACTCTTCATAGTGTAATAGTTTGAAATGTCAATTTGCATAAAGCTAGTCCCAGACTGTGAGGATTTGGTTGCGTGGGAGAGGCAGACTGCTGGGTATTCAGTGTAAGACTGTTTGTCAGTTGTTTGCCAAGGATGACACATTTGAAGCCTGTTTGTCAGTTTATCTAACAAGCTACCTTTATTACCTCATGAATTCCACTACCCCTTAGGAGGTTTGTTGGAAGGACTACGCGCGCGTGTGTGTTTGTGTGTACATGTTTGTGTGTGTGTGTGTCTCTCCAGTTAGCACACACTTGCCTCTGTGAGGCAGTAGGGGGAAAAGTGGGTCGAGCGAAACCGCCCCTCATCTCTCTCCTTCACCAGGGCTCGGGCTCAGACAGAGAAGTGATGGGAGACCCGCTCCCACTCCGCTTCAGAGTCGCCACTCTCTCAGACTCTCCTCCGACTTCCTCCGATGTCGGCTTGCCTCTCGTCCGCAGGGTCAGACGTGACCCGACATGAACCGGACGTGACCACATTCAATCCTCACCAAGCACAGATGAGATTAAATTTCAAAAATCATGTTGGTGAATTTACCCATGTAGGGTGGACATGTTCAAGTTGTACCAATGTACCAATGCAGACATGAGGGTTTTGTTCCACAGAATGAGGCCAAGGTGGCAAAGCAGGGTAGTGGTGTCTGACTGTTGACCCTCGATGTCATACATTTATCATAACAGCAGGAGCTAATGCATGTGCCACCTCAATACAAGGAGAGCTCTTCTTCAGGAGTGTTGAGCTGAGATGACAAGAGTATTAGGGATTGTGGGTTCACAGTCTGTTTTAGTGCATGCCTAGAGACCCGTGTTAATGGTCTGTTTTAGTGCATGCCTAGAGACCCGTGTTAATGGCAAAGTGAAGACACACACACCACAACAGCTACTCCAACTCCAACACACCCCACTTTGGATCTTTTTCACAGTGGGAAAATTATGTTTTTCTCCGTCTTAGTGATGTCATAGGTGATTAACTGCTACTTTGAAGCTTATCTCTGTTGACACGTCTCCTCCAAACAACATTGATATTTATTTGCTCTTTAAGCAGTGCGAGCCGAGATCTTGAGACAAATGTTTGATCTTCACAGCAGGGATCCATCTTAGCATCATTTGGACTGTTTTACACACTCCTCCTCAGACATACAGTAATCCTATCACGTGGCAAACCTGCAATGGAGAAAAAAATCCATGTTGTTCTTGTGAAGAGTGCATGGTTGTATGCAACATAGCTAAGTACTAGTTTGCTGATCGGTTTTGGAGGGGAAGAGGCAGGGAAAGGAAACTTAGAATATAAATACCCTTAACTTACATCTGAGTAAGTTGTAGCTTGTAGCCTTGTAGCAATCCTCCCTCTATTGGAAGAATAGAGAGATGGGTGATGTGTGTGAGTGTTTATGGCCTGTCAGAATTGAATTAAACCATCAATCAGATGCATGCATATTGTGAGGAGTGTGTCTGTGTGTAGGTGTGTGTGTGTGTGTGTGTGTGTGTGTGTGTGTGTGTGTGTGTGTGTGTGTGTGTTTGTCTAACAGCAGAGCCGGTTGGGAGTGACATGAGGGAGAGTAGCCTGTGGTGACTCAGACAGCTGCCTGGTTGCCCAGAGATGAGATGCCTCAGACTCACTGTTCTACACGGATGGATGGACCTGGACCTGGCTCAGGCACAGCAGGCATCTCCATCTGCATTTACACATCTCCAACTACACAGCTAACCAGAATACATATCCTGGGTTCATCAACTCACAGAGGTGGTTCTGACTGTAGGGCTCCTGTTTTCTTTGGTTTGGGGAAGCAAACTGGTAGAGGATGAACTGGTAGATCACCTCCACCCACTGATTAAGTGTTGGTTGTGGTTTGGGACATAGAGGTGGTCACCTCCCTCTTTTCTGCTCCCTTAGTGCAGTGCAGTAAAGCTTATTATGAAGCTAGTTCACTATAACTTTGTTGCAGGGCCCTGCCAGTTCCTCAGGAGACACCCATAGTCATGAGCAGATGGTCTGCTGCCTGATACATCATGCTATTCTCCCCAGGATACTTGTCTGCTGCTTCTACTCTTTTTCTCTTGTGTATTTGTTCCTTCCTCTCTCTCTCTCTCTCTTTCCTTCTTGATCTTTCTCTCTCCCTCATTCCATATGTCCATACCACAGGCGTCAAAAAGTGTCCCTGCTCACCCCTGAGCGTCTTCGGCATGTTCCCTCCATGTCCTGGACATCTGGGTCTATTAACCGGGGCCTCAGAGTCCTTCCTCTTTTTCATTAGAGTGGCCACTGCTGCAGTTATGGAGGACACCTTGACCTCCCGCGCACCCTCCTGCCTGACAGCTCAGTGATTGCAGGCTGCCGTCATGGGGCCCAGGGGCGATCTGAGGGTGGTGTGGTGGCTGGTGTCTGTGCGCGGGTATTGATCTGGTTTACAGCAGCACTCTCTGTTGGCTGCCCAGGACACGGACTGGAGTGTCTTACTGGCCCTAATCCAGTATGTGACACCACCAGTTCATATGTTTTGAAAGATGGTTGTGGCATGTGTGTCTGTATGTTTGTGTTTGTGTCTGTGTTTGTGTGTGTGTGTGTGTGTGTGTGTGTGTGTGTGTGTGTGTGTGTGTGTGTGTGTGTGTGTGTGGTAACCACTACAAGAGGATGTTCTCCTAGTTCTGTGTTCTGTAAACCTATAAACACAGACAGTCTATCTGACAATGGCATCAATAGTCACATTATGTAATAGCCGTTGATGATGTAGCCGTTGTTGTGAGGACAGTTAAATGCTGATGTAACATGTGCTTCCTCATTGTGTTGCGTTGTGTTTGTAAATTCTCTAATGCCACAACCAGTCCTGGGTGTCTCTACTGGTATTGTTTGTACTTTCTTTCTCTATCTCTCTCTCTCTCTCTCTCTCTGCCATTGTACAGTAGCAAAAAGAGATAGCCACCACATAATCATGTGATGAATGAAGTAATTAGCCTCTCATTACACCTGTAACAACTAAAGCAAGCTGTAACTTGGGAAACTACCTAAATCCATGAAAATGACAAGAATTAATGTTATTGTTACACTCAAAGGAAACTTATTGCACTATATGTATTCCATGGGTAGATGGCCCTGCTGCATTCTGTGCATACATCTTGGTCTTCCCCTCCAGACACATCTTTCTCTTCCTCTCTGGTGCTCCTCTGCGTGGCATATCCCATTTTCAGGCCTGAATGTAGTCAGTGAATTCTAATGCTCTGGACCAGCTACGTAAATCCAGGCTGCTGCTCATGCTGATCATGAGTTCAGGCAGTATTGAGAGCCACTGTTCTGCTCCACTGTTCTGCTACTGCGGTCATGGAGGGCACCTTGCCCTCTAAAGCACTATGCTCCCTAACCGTGGTGTGATTGGATACGGCTGCTGTGGCCCTGGTGGAGCTGGAGCAGCGTCTGGCTGGCTGGGGTTGGGTCGCCTTGTCTGGTGTCACCGCTCGCCATTTACAACAGTGGAGCTGGATCAGGTCCAGTGGAGGGCACTTGCCCACGCCTAATGAATCCTGACGTATGCGTGTCTGTGTGTGTGTTTGAGAGTGTGTGTGTGTGTGTGTGTGTGTTCATGTGTGTGTGTGTGTGTGTGAGAGTGTGTGTGTGTGTGTGTGTGTGTGTGTGTGTATGTGTGTGTGTGTGTGTGTGTGTGTGTGTGTGTGTGTGTGTGTGTGTGTGTGTGAGCATGTGTATTTGTGACATTTTCATCCCTCTTATGGCAGGGAAATGTTGAGTGGGCTACCTCCTCCAGCCTAAGCCTGGCTCAGGGCCTGGCTCTTCAAGATCCCCTCAGGGCCTGGCTCTTCAGATCCCTTACGTACAGGGCTGGTGGATGGGGGCCCTGATCCCAGTTAATACCTGGAAGTTGGTCCCAGAGTACCTGATGTGTGCTGTGGGGCTCAGTAATTGTAAAGTGTTGGGCATGAAGTGGGGTGCCATGGCAATGCTACACTGATTAGAACTCTGGAGATCTGCGGTCTCTGATGACATGACCATGTGTGTGTGTGTGTGTGTGTGTGTGTGTGTGTGTGTGTGTGTGTGAGCATTCATTTTCATCCCACTCTTATGTGTGTTGGTGTGCCTAAGCCTGGCTCCAGTGTCTTCAGTTCCTGGCTTCATGTGTCTGTGTGTGTGTTTTGATGTGTGTGTGTGTGTGCGTGTGTGTTCATGTGTGTGTGTGTGTGTGTGTGTGTGTGTGTGTGTGTGTGTGTGTGTGTGTGTGTGTGTGTGTGTGTGTGTGTGTGTGTGTGTGTGTGTGTGTGTGTGTGTGTGTGTGTGAGCATGTGTATTTGTGACATTTTCATCCCTCTTATGAGTGAAATGTTAGTGGGCTACCTCCTCCAGCCTAAGCCTGGCTCAGGGCCTGGCTCTTCAGATCCCTCAGGGCCTGGCTCTTCAGATCCCTTACGTACAGGGCTGGTGGATGGAGACTGATCCCAGTTAATACCAGTTGGTCCCAGAGTACCTGATGTGTGCTGTGGGGCTCCAGTAATTGTAAAGTGTTGGGCATGAAGTGGGGTGCCATGGCAATGCTACACTGATTAGAACTCTGGAGATCTGCAGTCTCTGATGACATGACCATGTGTGTGTGTGTGTGTATGTGTGTGTGTGTGTGTGTGTGTGTGTGTGGATGGGTGGGTGGGTGGATGTGTGTGGCTGTGTGTGTGGGTGGTGGATGAGTGAGATGATGGTGCGCATTTGCTCCAAATAATTGACAATCATGTTATTACATTTTTTTACTAGGCATACACACTGAGTTGGACTCCCTAATGAATACCCTCCATGCTAGCACAAGACATGAAGTTTAACTTGAATTCTAAATGTAGTCTAGATGTGTGATTACATTTTGTAAACTGGTGCAGTGTCAATATCACCTGGAAGATAGAACCTTGGTGGAAGTTTGCATTATTTCTGTAGAGTTAAATTATGCATTATTCTCTTCTTTCCTCTATCTTCTTTGCCAACATCTCTTGTTTCAAACACTAACTCATATTCACATAGCTGAAGTTGTAATGGATAATTCTACTATAATTACTGGGTAAAGCAAGAAGAATATAATAGTGAATATGATACATTGAATGTAATATTCCTAGCTTTAATGGAGCCACACATATCTCATCACCACACCACAATACACCACAATTACCATACAGTTCTTTCTTTCTCTCTCTTATACACACACTCTCTCTCTCTCTCCTACCCTCACACCATGCCCGTGTCCCCACAGTGATTATGAATGGGACACCACTTCCATTAAAATGATTGCGTTTCCATCCCCAGACTTAGAGCTTTGAGCACTATGTCACAGACTACCGCAGCATATTCCTTCTCTGGAGTGGGCTCCATTTAGCCAGGGAGGAGGCTTATCTCAGGAAAATGCTACAAACTATCGATGGATAACTGATAATGATAAATGCCTTATCTTCTATATAAAAGATGTTTTATTTTGTGGGGTTGTTAGCATGCTCCCATTTGCCCCAGCTACCGCCATCTCTCTCTTTCTCTGTGTGTCTGAGTATGTTACAGCGTAGTGACAGGCTTTCACGTTAATAAACGCTCAGGTTTGTCCTCCTGTCACTGAAAAGAATTTCACTTCACGTATTTTCCTATATGCTGAAATAGTGTTGTGTTTCTGAAGAGATCTCCTGTGAGAACTAGTCCTTACAACAGCATTCCGCGGAGGCCTTCAGATGTGTGTGGTAACCAGCAGTGTGCCGCTGGGTTAGCCTGCCTTTCTGTTTTTTCGAGGACTGTGTCAAGGATGACCCATAAAAACAAGGAAATCAACGCAATGAAGAGTGCCTGCGTTGGCATAGCAACGGTTTCCCTGACTCTGGGGGATGTTTTGATGTTCTTTGGGTTCTCTTGAGTAAACAAGTAAAGTGAAGTATATGGGGATAGCCAGCCAGATCCATAGGAGTGGGTAAGCGAAATACACCTCTGATGGCTGATTTTTCATTGGCTGACCATGTTTTATCTTTGGACTGAACTAATGTGGATGAGAGCTCCATTTAAGATGAGCTGCTCCCTATGCTGAGTGTATATGGAGGGGGTGACCCTCAGACGATTTCTTTGTCGTTGAAGTGTTTAGACAATATCACTGCCAGCATAACTGTGTCCCCCATTCTTTTAAGCTTCTGAAATTATTATTATGTTCTATTCTTGAACAAAATTAATCAGCTGTGTCCTTAAAGTGTCTTTGCCAAGATACTTCAAAGGCAGCAACTTGTTGATTGATCAGAACTCAAAAGATGTAAACAACTTATAAAAATGTACATATATGCACTGTACTGGTGAGTGAAGAAAATAGTAAAAGAAAATTACAAAACCAGTGGCACAGGAAGGTGATGAAACATTGGAGGGACCTACACTGGCATAGTGTATGCTACAATTGCAATTTTGCAATATGATCACACTTGGAAATTATGAAAACAACAAAGAATATAACCAAAGCTTTATGGTTGAGCCTAGAATCATACATTTTTTTGCAGAAAAAAAACGAATTGGGAGTTACCATCATGATATTGAAATCTGTGTTTTACTACCATGTTGAAGTTATATTTCTTACATAGACAATACTCAGATTAACCTAGGCTAGCAGGCTGTGCTGGAGACATGGGTAGGATTTCACATGATCCTATCTGTCACAAGCCCATTGCATAGAGCTTAAAAATATGCTAAAATAAGTAGGATGTATGTATATGTATGCATGTATACATTTGTGGCTGGATAAAGAACTTTACAGAGAGATAATCTCATTCCCCGGAGCGATGAGAGATGTGCTAGTGACAGATGCCAGATCCAGGGATGTTAGCATAAATACTAGCAGCTCTGATCTCCAAGGATGAAGTGGTGGAGACCAGAGTGGAACTGTGTACATGTAGAGTAAACAGCATAGCAAGCAAGCACATTTAAAAAACTACCACCTGTGCTACTCTGACAAGTTGATGTCCATTATAACGCCCTAACATGAAGTCCCATCAAGGATGCACCTGCCCTGCCCCAGTGACCCCTCAGTTTGCATGCTTCCTTGGGAACCAGAGACCATTGGCCTTTGTTTCTTAGAAGAACTCCTCTGTGGTATCCATGAGGGAGGAAATTCCCTTGCTGTGTTGAGTCCACTGGGGGCTATTATTCACAGAGAGAGAGAGAGAGAGAGAGAGAGAGAGAGCTGTTTACCACACACTGGCCTGTTCTCAGGAAAGGGAGGTGTCTGGTAAATGTCCCCTTCCTGCTCAAATGTGTGTGTAGTGATTACATTACATGTAGGTCAGAAGGCTCCATCTTTATAACTGAGGGACAGGAATGCTAAGGAGCACAGCTGATGGTGAGGAGGATGTAGAGGAGATGGGCCACTGATGATGAAGGTGATGATGAAGGATGTGAAGATTGTATAGCCACAGCAGATGCAGTTCTCTCTCTCTCTGGTCAGAGGAATGGTGAGGGTTGTCAGACTGCTGTCTGTCGTGGTCCTCATCCACCTGATCAGTCTTTCAATTACACTGGTGTTCGTTTACACTGGTGAGATGAAGACCAAAGAAAACAGCAAAGTCGTCCCACCCCTCACTTTCAGTCTTTTTTTTAAAAAAAAAATTATGCCTTTAATGATAGGACAGTGGAGATTGACAGGAAATGAATGGGAGAAAGAGCAGGGGTGGGACCCGGAAAGGACCACCGGGCGGGAATCGAACCCAGGTCGCCGGCGTACGGTGCAGCTGCCCCAGCCAGTTGCGCCACAGCTGGGGCCACACTTACAGTCTTGCTTCAGAAATATCTGTTTCTGTTTGATCAAATTCAAGGAGCTCTCTTTTCTTTTTTCTGCTTCTCATGTGAATTATTTTACTTCCTCCTTTGCAGTTCCCTTCTCTCTGATGTATCTCTCTGTGTGTGTGTGTGTGTATGTTTGTCTAACCGCAGAACAGGTTGGGAGTGACATGAGGGAGAGTAGACTGTGGTGTGGTGGTGTGTGTGTGTGTGTATGCAGGGATTCTGTTGGCTGGTTTATAGTATCCTCACATAACCCTGTGTTTTACATAGCCTACATCTGTCAACTGCCTGAGGACCTATAAGGCTTTGTAAGGGCCTACAAAAACTCTGCTGTCGCATGCAGATTCAGTGGTTGGATTCTGCAGCTCCCTGCTAACAAATGGAATTAGAATGCAACTTAATTTCTTAAGGTGAGTAGATTATTTGTTGCAGTGCCAGTTAGAAAGAGATTGCCAATACAGTGTCAGCAACATGTATCCAGCATGGTGTGTTTGCTGAGTGTAGCCATGGACAAACCTTATTTTCTGTCTCATTACAAAGATACAAAGCTCACCATATCCTGATAAAAGATCCATTAGGGCATATGTTGGTAAGTAATATCCAGTTTGCTGCATTGGCTTTGCTATCACTCTCTGCACTCATGGGCTGTAATGGTTCCATTTCATACCAATTGAGTTATGGGTGTACAGAGTGAACATTGACCAAAATGACACCGCATGTGATTAGATCAGCCAGAAGGGCTGGGTATAGGCAAAAATGTCAATTTGGATTACAATTCAAAAGCTAGTGATTAGATACAATGTGATATTGATTACTTTACCTTAAACATATGTGCAAAAACATATCAATATGTTGAATGTAATGTCGCCCCCATGACTCCCTTACCTAAGGCTCTGTTAGCTACACTTTATTCTTTACAGTTTATTCACAGTCAACTCTCGGTAAATGGTAGTGCATGCCTTCAGCCATCAACTAAACCACTCCCATGTACTTGCTGATTGGTAGACCACGGACAGAATGGACTCGCATGCTCTCCTCAGTTGCTCATTTCCAGACTGGACCTGACCTTGGGACAGGGTGTCTGACTGAAGCAGACTTATAGGAAGGCATCTCTTTTTTACCAAGCAGACCTTTGGAAAATCAGGGCAAGAGAGCCTTGCAGAAGCACCCTGGGGACCAGTGTCTGGTCCATCAAGACTTGTTTGCCTCTCTCCCTCCCGACCCTGGCCAAAGCGGAGCTGAGCTCTAGTGGAACACTGAGATATTTTAATACAGAGAGATACTCAGATGCCTCATCAGAATGCTAAGGAGAGTTCTTCTGCAGGATTTGTCTGATTAACTTTTCAAGAGAAGTAAAATTCCACAATAACAGCATTTTTGTGTGTTTCTGAAACATTAAAGTGAAAACATTTGCCATGTATTTGTAAGTCTGTATCTTTGCAATTTCGCAACTGGGATAATGCTTCCGAGCTAGTTTGTGATGTTTTAAGCTTCCTCATTTATTTACCTGACGCTTCAACCTGTGTCCCTGTTTCTTTGGCTAGACTCTACTTGTTTGTTCATTCATGCTGGCCTGCACACAAAACTGTTGAGGCCGTAAACCTTCCCTAAACCATACTGGGTCATTAAGAGCTCACAAATGGCTTTCAGATAAGGTCACAGCAAACCTTAGTGTACTGTAAATACCAAAAGTGCTACAGAGGAAAAAAAGGAAATGGATCAGTAGTGTGATATAAGTAAGGGATAATGCCTGACGAGGTGTCCATTATCAGAAATAAATGGACGACGCGGCGGAGGACAGTTGCTTCCGCGAAGTCCATTTATTTCTGATAATGGACGCATCGAAGAGCATTATCCCATTTATACCATTTTCATATACGAAATAAATAAATATGAAATCAATTATTAATAGTAGTTTTTTTCAGCTGTTTATCACAACGCTGTGGAATGTTGATAAGTCACAGCTGAGCGGACTAACTCAGGCGTGGTCAAGCAATGTCATAATAATTTTATAGGTGTAGTATATCACGACACCCTTTTCAACCTAGACCATGGTATGAACAAAATCATCACATAACCCATGGCCTCCCTTTTGGTGATGTTGGTGGTGTGTCGTTTTTACACTTGAGTAACATATGATTGAAGAGGGTCTAATCTCTCCCAGCTCAGCCAACAGCGTCTGGATGCGCTGTGTGTCTGTGAGCTTGGGGCTGTCTCGGGTTAGAGGTCTAAAATGGCCCTCAGTCTTTCGAGTGACAGCAGGAATCCTGGCTACTGCACTTTATAGCTGAATAGTACATATTAGGGGAATATAACTTTGGGTAATACAAATTTGGGTAGTGGATGTTAAATGGAGCAATCTGCCCAAATCAGGCTGGTGTGAACAGATATCAGGTTACACAACACTGAACTCTTTCTTGTTAAATCCCATGGAAACCTTTAGAAAATAAACATAGTGGGTAGAGTGTAGTTGACACAGTATTTGACCCTTGGAGATTTTGTAATATTGTGATGGCGCATTCTGGTTATCTTGTTCAACTACCCATCATTCTGAAATGCTGTTTATGCTTTTGTTTTTCTCAGATTAGACCAAAGCCTTATATTACAAACATCATGTTTTCTCCTCTGCTAAGCCTGTGCCTTTAGCCGTAGGTGGAATAGTACTCTATTTTTCTGCTTGATAAAGCGTGCAGTTGGCCAGCATGTAAGCTCTGCCTTTTCTCTCTCTCTCTCTCTCTATCTCTCTCTCTCTCTCTCTCTCTCTTTCTCTCTCTTTGTGTGTTTGTGTGTGTGAGATGTGTTGACTTTATATTTAGACCTAAGTCTACCTTCCCTGTGTAGAGACCCGTATGTGTGTGACAGTGGGAGGTTGGGTGGATCAAACAATGGCAGTTGGTATGCAAACCAGTCTGAGTGCTATCCACTGTGTGTGTGTGTGTGTGTAACTGAGAGAGAGAGAGAGAGACAAGAAGAGCGAGAGAGAGAAGACAGAGACACAGAGAGGGTGAGAATGCACACACACACACACACACACACACACACACACACACACACACACTACACACACATTCTCATATATTTCCACTTGCTCCTCCCCTCCCATGGTCTTAATAGTGGGTTTGTCACATCAAGCGCCTCCTCCCTCCTCCTCCTCCTCGAGTCTCCTCGGCCTGCCTGTGCTCTGGAGAGATGCCCTAGAGGATAGTGCTAACGACTGGGCGCTAGCCGCGCTCGAGCGCTAAGTCCAGCCAGCGTGAGCCAGGATGCTCCCCTCCTCCCATGACTCATCGGACTCGTCCGACTGCCCGTCATCAGCTTTTAATAGACCCAGTCTGGCCTGACATGGCTCAGCATCCCAGCACAGCACCACCTCTCTTCCCCTGCGGAGACTGCCAAGGCCCCAGGTGTCTAGTGGAGGGCTGGGAGTGTGATGGTGGTCACCTTTTGTGGGCAGCCGTGGCCCACTGGTTAGCACTCTGGACTTGTAACCGGAGGGTTGCCGGTTCGAGCCCCGACCAGTAGGAACGGCTGAAGTGCCCTTGAGCAAGGCACCTAACCCCTCACTGCTCCCCGAAATACCATTGTAGCAGGCAGCTCACTGCGCCGGATTAGTGTGTGCTTCACCTCACTGTGTGTTCACTGTGTGCTGTTTGTGTTTCACTAATTCACTGATTGGGTTAAATGCAGAGACCAAATTTCCCTCATGGGATCAAAAAAGTATATATACTTATACTTATACCTCTCTGGAGATGTGCTTTGTGTAAGGCAGTGTGGATGAGTGACTGCGAGCTGGAGGTCCCAACCCAGTTGCCATGTGGTTGCTGCCGGAAGGATTTGCACCTTCATGGGTCACAGCAGAGCAGCCAATGTGTGTGTGTGTGTGTGAGCACAGGGGCTGATGTCCTCATTCTGCTTTTGAAAGTCATGTCTGGATGCTTCACAGTCTGTGTTCCGTCTCTCTGTCTGTTGTACTCCATTGTTTCAACAGACCTGTATGTGTGTGTGTGTAACATAGTTATGTTTGATGCAGACACCACATGAACAGTCTCAAAAATACTCATGTGCAGTGGAATAACCTCTGAAGGTGGCTGTTGTCCATGTTCTGGTTCACCACGCCCACTCCTCCAATGGTCCTTCTGTGCTTTGTCCCTCCTCTCTCTCTCTCTCTCTCTCTCTTTCTCTCTCTCTCTCTCTCTCTCTCTCTCTCTCTCTCTCTCTCTCTCTCTCTCTCCCTGTGTGCAAAGGCTCTTGTGTCTGAGCTGGGTCCAGGCTGATTAAATTGGTTTAGGTGGCTGTGATTAATTGGATGAGTGGATCAGTGCCAGACTGCAGTTGCGTAGTTCCCCTCCTCTCTACCTCCTCTCACTTCGGGCTCTACTTTGAGGGTGTAACACAGCACACGGAAATCTGCTAAATGAGCGAGTGAGCGCTAGCTAGCTGACTAGCTGTCTGAATTCCTCAAGATTAATAATAAGATATAATATAGTAAAGACACAAATGCCATGTTGCTGAGTAGACTAATCACCCTTTTTGTATCTTCTCCTCGGTTTTACACATTTACTTTGTTGTTTTGTGTTTGCTACAGATGACATAGCTTAGCTGATAGACAGTCAAATCTAACATATAGTTTAATAGGGAAATATTCATTAAACATAAGCTAATTATATAGCTTATACCCAGGAATTCAGTGCTCTTGCCTAAGGCTTTGAACTGTTTGAACTCTTTCTCTCGTTTCTCTTTTGCCCATTTGAAAAAAGAAGGGAGACAGATGTTTCTTCTTCAAAGGCTGTCCGTATGAAAGTGCCTCAGCTGCCTTTGTCAGCCCCCTTCGGTTCTTCGCCCCTCTCTCCCCTCCAGGGGCTCATCGCCAGACTCTCAACAGTTGGTCCAAAAAACGGCTTTTAAGTTTTGAAAAAATAAGCCGAGAGATGAGGGAATGTGAAAACAAATGGTTCCATACACACTGGTTAGCAACTGCAACTGTATGCAATTGCTAATCGTAAAGTCAGTGCTTTCAGAAAAGCCGGTGAAAAAGAAAAACATACTCTGAAGTGTATGTGATATGTGTGTGTGTATGTGTGTGACCTGTGTTCACTCTCTCTCCATGCAGGTGGTGAGCTGAGGGGAGTTCAGTCATGAGCTGGCCAGGCGGCGGAGGCGGAGGTGAGCGTCGAGCCGGACCCCACCCCTTCTTCTCCCCCCCGCGTCCCAGCCTCGGGCCCCGGCCCTCGGCTCCAGGTGCAGCGCTCGCTCTCGCGCGACACCATCACCATCCACTTCTCCGCCCAGGGCCGCGAGGACGACGATGACGACGAGGAGCTCTACGGCACGCCGCTGGCCACGGCCCTTGAGGCCAGCGAGGAGTTCAACAGCCACGAGGCGGCCTCCTCCTCGGCCGCTCCGCACGCCCACACCCCCGCTGTGGCCATCCTGCAGTCCTCCCCCTCGGCCTCCTCCTTCTCCTCCATCAGCTCCTCCTGGCCCTCCGACGCCCCTCCCCAGGCCCTCGCCGGGGCCTCCACGCACCCCCTGTCCTCCAGCGCCTCACCGGTCCGAGTGGCAGCAGCGGCGGCGGCGCCACCAGCTTCGGCTCTGCCGTCCAAGCCCTTCCTCGGCCTGGTCAAGTCCCTCTCCTCGGACGTGGAACCCAGGGAGCCCCGGGAACCCCCAGTGGTGCCGGCGGCCGGCGTCACATCTCCCTCGGCCCGCCAATCGCAGCAGCGACGTCACCTGATGAAGACGCTGGTCAAGTCGCTGTCCACCGACACGGCCAAGCCCACCGACGTGGACTCGCGCTTCAACCGCAACCTGTTCAAGTCCTTCGGCCAGTCGCGCCCGGGGGCCCTGCACTCGGCGGCGCCCGGGGGCTCTCCCTCGGCAGCCATGGGTGACTCCAAGACGGCGCCGTCGTCGCCGCTGGCCTCCCCGCTGGACGGCCGGCCGTCCTCCTCGTTCTTCAATGTGCCCGAGGTGGAGGCGCGCATCGAGGACACGCGCCGGCGTTTCTCGGAGGTCATGAGCGAGCCGCTGCACCTGCTCAGCAAGTTCATGGGCGAAGAGGGTAGCGGCTTCGCCGCCAGCACGCGCACAAGAACCCTCTCGTCCAGCGCCAGCGAGCTGACCAGCCTGGCCGGCCTGAACGGACACCCCGAGAGTGGCAGCTACAGCATCAAGGAGGAGGAGGGCGACATGGAGGACGAGAGCGAGGACAGGAGGGAGGGCAGCAGCTACAGCATCCCCAGGGTCAGTCGGATGGTCTCATGTCCGGGCCTGGAGATGGGCACCATGGCCTCGGTGCTGCCACTGCCCCCCCGCTCGCCCTCGCTGGCGCTTGACCGCTGCATGTCGGCGCTGGTCAGGCAGGAGGACGAGGAGTTCTGCGAGCTGTACAGCGAGGACTTCGAGCAGGAGTCAGACACGGAGACCGAGGGGTGGCGAGCGGGCGATGGCCAGCGCCGCCACAGCAGCCTGACGGGCGCCTACAGCCAGGGCGACACCGACGACGAGGACGATGATGATGACCAGGAGGATGACCAGGCGCCCGGCGTGCCCCATAACTGCTTGCTGCTTATCATTTCTGTGGTGTACGGCTACTTTGTGCTGCCACTGCCACCCTACGTGGAGGCGGTGCTGATGGGCATGGCTGCGGGCTTCATGCTGGCCATCCTGGTGGTGTGGCTCTCAGCCCCCCGCCACTCGGCCTTCACCTACTCCTCTTTGCCCAGTAGACGCCGGGGTGACCGGTGGAACCTGACGCCGCTGGACATCAAGGAGCCAGGGGTTTTTAAGGTAGGCCATGGTGGATGTACAAAATGGACTCAGATGTCAGAGCCTGCATAATATTGTTCAAGCACACTAATAAAGCTCTTTTTTAATACTACACTGAAAGTTCTGCAGCTTATCTGTAGCTGAAGGTTTGTTGTGGCTTGCCAACCCCTTGTTAAAATTCTCACTCAGTGATGTAGTCCCGTAACTACGACGGAGTATTAGGGCCACACATGAATATATTTATTTTTTTGCCATGAAGAGATTAAACTCGACATATTGACATTAAACTCGACATTTCGAGAATAAAGTTGAAATGTCATGTCGACTTTAATCTCGACGTGTCGCTAAGAAGCCGCTAAGAAGTTTACATTTGACCATCGCATTTATCGTCTGATAACTCTGTGATAAAAGGACGTAACAGGAAAGAATTTGGCTGAGCAACAGAGGTCAATATGTTCTATGTTTTGTTCAAATGATGTCTATCGTTGTTGCACTCATTTCCCGTTTGTACCCTACTTTGGAGTGGTCGTTCTCTCTCCAAACTTTATTCTCAAAACGTCGAGATTAAAGTCGACATGATATTTCAACTTTATTCTCGAAATGTCGAGTTTAATGTTTAATCTTGTCATGGCAAAAATATTTTCTTTCTTTATGTGTGGCCCTAATACTCCGTCGTACGTATGTAACAGCTGCAGAACAAATGCAGATCATTTGCCAAAATCTTATTAAAGAGCTACAGATTAAAGAGCTTTCGAGGATCTGTGGACATCCTGAATCCTTCAATGTGCCCTCTGGTTATTCATTATTTCTCACTGAATTATAAAATGTGTACTGGAAAACCCACGGTTGCCGTTCATTTGGTTGGAATCTGTTATGTTGCACCACCAAAGTCTACCAAAAATCTATAAAGATGTAGTTTATGGTTTCTACTATGGTCTCTGTCTGCTATCTGCTGTGGAACTAATGAATATATTTAATGGGGCACTGAAGAGACTCTGCAGCAGCAGTAGCCCAAAGCCATAAATGTATTTTAATGTAGTCTATTCTTGAATATATGTCTAACCATGCCACCATCTTGCTGGAAGCTCAGTGGGTGAACATTTCAAGACATTCATTTTGAAACACATAAGCGCTTGAAACTGTATTACACAAATGTAGTTGTGTGTAACTCCATGTGTGCTACTATGCTGCTTAGAGTATACATGAATTTCTACCTAGGCCTGTAAACGAGTGTAAGTTTGTGTGTGTGTGTGTGTGTGTGTGTGTGTGTGTGTGTGTGTGTGTGTGTGTGTGTGTGTGAGAGAGAGAGAGAGAGAGAGAGAGAGAGATAGATATATGTGTGTGTGTGGGGTGGCACTTACATAAATGGAGGTGAACCTGTGTGGGCTGCATGGAGAGAGAGAGATGCAGGCCGGGGCCTGAGGCCACAGCATGGCTGGGAGAGGATCCCGAGCCCATGTACTAGGGCAAACGGACCATGCTGGGTTCACACTGTACCAGACAAGCCATCTCTCTCACCCCACCCCCACCCCTCTATATCCCTCTATTCCTCCTCTCTCTCTCTCTCTCTTTCTCTCTCTCTCTCTGTCCTTCCGACTTCATTTTCCCTCATATGATGATGTAACCCTTATCACAGTATTACTGCTTGTCTAAAACTAAAGTGATTGAAGGGGCCGAGATATCTATGGAGACTGAGGAAAGCACACAACCCTCCTTGTATATGCAAGGACTGGACTGACATCCATCTCATACAGAATAGCACTATTGTATAGCAGTAGTGGATACTTGCACTGTGAAAGACACCTGAATCATGTATGGATGCAGTGATCTATCACAGAGACTTTCTATGAGGAGACACAACACTCAAGAATCTCCCATAGAAATGTATGGGGTGAGTTTGTACGCAGTTTGGAACATGGCAGTCGTCTACACATATTTTGCCCCTTCCGCCACCAAAACTTGACGTGAATACATTTTGCCAATCATGTGGTATGTTGTGAATACATTGTGCCAATCATGTGTTTGTGATCTCGCAGCTGGAGTGAGGTTGGTGTCGTGAAGCCATGTGCACACCCAGTTCTGCCCGATAAGTGCACAAAATGTATTACAAAATAGCCACCGAGTGGAGGGACTTGCCTTTGTCTATAAGAACTCTTATTTGATATAGGACAGAGTAAAGTAGACAAATTCAACCAAATAAGAACAAAGGTGAAATATCTTTGTGGTTGGCTGTCAGTTGCCCTTTGAGACTGGCATTCCTTTTTATTTCATGTTGACCTCACTGGTCCATAAGGCGGGGATCACATTGGCCACCGACAAGCGGCAGCGGCAAGCGTAACACAACGCTCAGACCATAATAAGTTCTAACTCGTTCCTATGGTAACACAGACGGTTTGCCTTAAGTGACAATTCAATATGCTTGCCTTGCGCTTTGAAAGTTGAACCAAGTTCAACGATCAGCTTGTTCAACGCTAGTGTTACGCCAGTTTTGCCACCGTTCCACTGCCGAACCAGAGAGAACTATAGGAAACCTGCCGCTTGGTCAGTGTGATCCCCGCCTAAAGCTGTCATTCAGTGTCAACCTCGGGTAGATACATGACAACCGATGTTATGTTGTCATGTTAAATAATGTAAAAGCACCAAATTCCTGGGGGTGCACATCAGTGAAGACCTCTCCTGGACCACCAACACTGCATCACTGGCGAAGAAAGCTCAGCGCCGCCTGTACTTCCTGCGGAAACTCAGGCGAGCAAGTGCTCCACCAGCCATCATGACCACATTCTACCGAGGCACCATTGAGAGCATCCTCTCCAGCTGTATCGCTGTATGGGGCTGAAGCTGCACTGAAACAGGAAAGCCCTGCAGCGCATAGTGAACACAGCTGGAAGGATTATTGGTGCTTCACTCCCCTCCCTGAAGGACATTTACACCTCCCACCTCACCAAGAGGCTTACGACCACAATTGTGAGTGATGCAAGTCACCCCGCTCACAATTTGTTTGATCTACTGCCCTCTGGGAAGAGGTACAGAAGCCTGCGCTCCCACACCACCAGACTCACCAACAGCTTCATACACCAGGCTGTTAGGATGCTGAACTCTCTCCCCCCTCCACCCTCAGCTACATAACATCCTGGACTTTTGGACCCAAAATGGCTGCTTTGCACTACTCCACTTGCACTACTCCACTTGTACACTTGCACACTTTGCAACTTGTTGTTGTCCTGTTGTCCTGAAAACACTTCTGAACACACTTCTGCTGCTCTTACATAACTTGCACCACTATGCCACTTGCATACTTAGGTCAAACAGAACTACCTCAGCCATTTATTGGCCTGACTTTTGCACTATTATATTGACTGTCTACTGTATGTACAATTGCACAATTTCAACCCAATTTTGCTGCTCTTATTTCTTCATTGTATGTGCCTTCTTATTTTTACTTTTTATATTGTTTACTTGAATGTTATGTTTGTCTGTGGACCTAATTGGTAAAATATGTCTTGTCTCCACCGTGGGATAGTAGGAAACGTAATTTCGATCTCTTTGTATGTCTTGACATGTGAAGAAATTGACAATAAAGCAGACTTTGACTTTGACTTTGAAAATATCTAAAAATGAACCTCTACAGGATGAGAAAAACACACAAGTTGTTGTAATAATGTAAATGATGTGACAGCCTTCTGCACGTGTGTGTGTGTGTGTGTGTGTGTATGTGTGTTGTTTTTGTGTTGTTTTTAGGGCTGGATGAATGAGATCCTGAGCTATGACCCAGAGACGTACCACGCCACCCTTACCCACTCGGTCTTTGTGCGGCTGGAGGGCTCCACGCTGCGCCTGTCCAAACCCGGTCGCAACATCCCCCGTCGAGCCTCCTTCAATGAGCCCAAACCCGACGTCACCTACATCAGCCAGAAGATCTATGACCTCACTGACAGCAAGGTGTGTGTGTATCTGTGTGTATTTCATCCTGATATCCTCAAAGCTGTTTAAAATGTCAGTCACTGAAATGCTACAGCACACTTTGGATAATGTGATGTGAGTGACAGTGGACAGTGCAAGATTGAAAATTTGAATGAGTGCACCTTAACAGAAATGGACATATTTAAGTTAATCTTTGATGTTGAGCACTACAATTTGGCCTGTGCCCATTTCTGGAGTACGGGTATACAAGATACAATTTTGGAGAAACACTGAGAGAATCCTATAGGAAATATTTCAGGTTTCAAGATTTGGCATGGAATGAGCCTTTTGTATTGGCTTGTCTTGTCTTGTAGTTGTTCTTGTGCTCTTGTTAGTTTTCCCAATGCTTCTCTGAGAGGAACTAAGTTTCGTGTCACGTCTGTGTCTGCAGATCTCTCTGGTGCCTCAGAGCCTGGCTAGAAAGCGCGTGTGGAACAAAAAGTACCCCATCTGCATCGAGCTGGGCCCCCAGGAGGACTTCATGGCCAGGGCCCAGGGAGACCGGCCCGAGGCTGGGGACGAGAGGCCCCCCCCTGGGGCTGAGCGGTCGGAGGGCGGCAGTGCACGGAGCGAGGAGACGCTGGTGCGGAGGTCGTCCGGCGACCTCACGCTCTACCTCTTCGGACGGACTGGACGCGAGAAGGAGGAGTGGTTCCGGAGGATTCTGTTTGCGTCGAGGCTCAAGTCAGAGGCAAGGAGGCCTGCCAGCATAGCGGGGGGTAAGAGAGCCCATCAGACACCCCTAAACTTTCGTCCCCTCACATCTCTGGCATCCACAGCCCAGGATAGCTTAGCGGAGAGATGCTATCCTAAAGAGATGGCAAGGGCTGATATATGCAGGTGGTAGGTCTCAGCTGAGTAAGCCTCTGTGGCATAGGCACTGAGTATAAAAAGCCAAATATCTTACTGCAGCACTTTTTCAGCACGTCAGTAAATTAGGACTGGCAGGCTTCATTGGGATGTAGGGAGATTTCCTGTGCATTGATGCTGATGCTGTGGGGCTGGACGTTAGGTGCAGAATATAAAATAAAAATAGAACACCTCTGCAGTGCTGAATGGAAGAACCCAATGTAATGGTTATGATTATGGTTATGGTTATGTTTGCTAAGCAGACCTTTTTATCCAAAGAGATTTACAACATAAACAATAATAATATAATAATAGACTAATAATAATAACAATTATAACAGTCCAGCTGCTATGATCACAGTTATTCCCTTCTGTAGTGTAAGGCTATACAATGTCAATGATATTGGTGTTTGAAAGGTTTAGATGTGGCTTTTGTCTATTTAATCCATGATGATAAATGTGCCTGTGCCCCCTCCCTCCCCCGGTCCAGTTTTCCTGCCCGCTCACGGGGGCCTGTCTAATAGCCGCAGCAGTAGTCGAGGCAGTCTGGAGGAGGCGCTGCAGCCCCAGCCGCCGCGGCCCAGGGAGCTGCCCGTGGGGCTCAAGCTCAAAGTGCTGGACTACAGTGTGTACATGGCCCAGTATGTGAGCACAGGTGCCACCAGTCACCCCGCCAGCCCCTTGCCCAGTGCAGCCAGCAGCCCAGGGGCCGGCAAAAAGGTAGCTCCCGCTTAGCTTATTTTAGCTCACCTTTAGTTCATCGGAGCTGTGCTTATGTATAATGGATGCTACTACCAGCTCATTTATAGCAAATGCAGGGTTTAGACATAGCTTTAAAAGATTTGATGTAGTATATCATCCTTACATCCATCTTTTCTTTATCATGTCTGCTTTGTTGAAACATGAAAGCAGCATAGACTTGCAAGTTGATTCAATTACTTTCTTTCAGCTACACATGTACTGTATGTCTTTTTCACAGGATGGTTTTGATACATTATGAAATGTTTAATGTTTAATTCAGAGTAATTATGCACTCTTCTCTACTTGTTGTGGTTGATTTCTTTTTAACCTTTCTCTGTATGGCCTTCAGGTGCCTGACAATGAGGAGGAATGCTCTGAGTCTGAGGCCTGGGTGAACGCTCTGCTTGGGAGGATCTTCTGGGACTTTTTAGGGGAGAAGTACTGGGCCGACATGGTGTCCAAGAAGATCCAAATGAAACTGAGCAAGATCCGGGTATGCGTGTGTCTGTCCACTACTTAGTCACCTCTTCCGTATCTACAGGGATGACTTCTGGGATCACCATTACCCTTAATTAGACATTATTCCGATTTTGTTGTCCCTTCCAGCTTGCATATATGTCTTTGTGTGTGTCCATACAGACTCCAGAGTGATTTACATGGATAAATAGGGGATTAAAATGGATTAGCTGGGAAAAAATGCTGTGAATGAACAACCCTGTGGCCATCTGACTGTTTCTCTGCTGTTACAGTTGCCATACTTTATGAATGAGCTGACATTGACCGAACTGGACATGGGCATCACCATCCCCAAGGTCCTGAAGGCCTCCAGACCCTATGTAGATCATCAAGGTAAAAATGGGGAGAGAACAGTTTACTGTTTTTGCCCCTCAAGACACTATTATTTTCAAACGTACGAAACAAATCAAGAAGACAAACGTTGATTCACTGATGTGTGGATACCTGGTCATTTTTAACATCGTCTTGCACTGGCCCATGGCCTCACTTTGAACTGTGACATATCTGGACATATTGTAGTGAGATACTGTTTGAGACATTGAGCAAACTGAGTAGAAGTGGCAGCGAAAGGAAACCCTGGAGAGAGAGTAGCCTGAGGACAGGGCTGATGTCATGGCGGGACGTGGGAGGGTGCTGTTCCAGCGGTCAGATTAATGAAGTGTCACCACTCCAGCCTGGCCAATTTATGAGCAGCTTACTGAGGCGTCTCCTAGACGAGCCCCATTTGGGAGTCCAATGAGCCATAACTACGTTTAGAGGAAAAGGCTGCAGGTATTGCGTCTGAGTAGGGGATACACACATTTTAGTGCTGCCAAATAATGAATTCCGATTAATTTGTGATGTGACTGACATGAATGTACGTTGTTCAGTCATGAGTACAAGTGTCACGACGGTGGTGGATTTCATGCAGATGTGCCTGTGAATCACTGGTGGAGTTTGTCCATCCGGCGCAGACGTGAGTGGTGCGGGCTGAGTCAGACGTGAAGCGTCCCCGCCTGCCCACCATGCAGCAGCTCACAAACGTTCACGCTCGTTATGTAAAGAGCTCAGCTACAGGGACGACAGGGGGGTAGAAGTTGTGCTATGTTCTTGCTGCCATAGTAAAAATAACAGTCAGCTAGAGATGCTCTCCTAACATACTGTAATGATAATTTCCTTTTAAAATAAGATTAAGAAAACTATTTTTTTTTTCATCAGCATGTTGTATAATTGTATGATATTCCCTGTATCATTGACCTGTGTCTCTTCCATGTCTGTTTAAATGGATTATCTACTGTAATAGAGCCTATTTCTCTGTCCCTTCCCCTGAAGGCTTGTGGTTTGATCTGGAGATCTCCTATCACGGCTCCTTCCTAATGACGCTGGAGACAAAGATGAACCTGTCCCGGCTGGGGAAGGAGGGAGAGGGGCTCGGTGAACAGGGGAAAGAGGGGTAAGAGCAGCTCTCTCTTCTTTTTCTTAATAAACACTGATCACTTTCAGTGTAACAAAATCTACAAAAAGTAGCAGCGCCTCGTTCTTATGCCGTCACCTCCATATATATATATATATATATGGTCACCTCTATCAACATGTCTACTCCTTTGTGCAGCTTTACAAATCTTTTAAAAATCACTTAAAAGCTCTTTGGCCTCATTGCACATTCCTTAACATTCATGACGACTCCGTGCTGTGCTGCTACATGTTGAATTGCATCTAATTTTCTCTGCCATGTTCTCAATCTCTCTGGACGCACCCCCTCTCTGGCCCCATTGTTCTGCTGGTGAGTTGAGACGCTCACCTCTGATTATGCCGCAAGACAGACAGGTGAAGTCAATGAGGCCTGCGCTTCTTAGAAACTAACAAATCTTCCTCTGTGTCTGTGTGTGTGTGTGTGTGTGTGTGTATGCGCATGTGCATATCTGTGTCTGTTCATGTGTTTGCGTGCACTAGGCCAAGGCCGAGGACGTACTGCTTGGCTGACAGTGATGAAGAGTCATCTAGTGCTGGATCATCAGATGAAGAGGAGCCGCAGGAAGTTTTCACAGATAAAGCTGTTCCTCCTGGGGCCGAGAGGTATGAGACAAAAATAGATTGCCCATTTGAACGACTGGATTGGCCTCTAGAAATGTTGCTGATGTTGTTGTGTGTTATATTTGCAACTTATTATGCTGAGTCCCAGAATGGGATGGTATACCCGTGTCAGGCCTGAGAGAGCAAGAGAGAGGTTGAGAGAGAAAGAAAGAGAGAACAAGAGAGAGAAGGAAAGAGAGAGCTAGAGAGTGGGAGGCAGACAGATGGGTAATTTGAGGTGAATAATATTTTCTGATTCAAACACTGCAAATGAGCTGAAAGCAAACTGACATGTGAGAGTGAGACAGAGGCCGCTTTATGAATAAGAGATACAGACTGACTCACTTTTCAAGATGCTCCCTGTCTTCTCCTAGTTACGTTGGTGGCCACCGGCCCAGCAAGATCATACGCTTTGTGGACAAGATTGCCAAGTCCAAGTACTTCCAGAAAGCCACTGAAACGGAGTTCATCAAGAAGAAGATGGAGGAGGTGTCCAACACCCCTCTGCTGCTCACCGTAGAAGTGCAGGAGTGCAAAGGGACGCTGGCTGTCAACATCCCTCCACCCCCCACCGACCGAATATGGTACGATCCACCTTGGGTCCACCTCATCGCTCTTACTGGCAAACAGTGACTTTGGTGAACTTGCTGTTGGATCCCAATAGATTCACATTGTGAATGGAAAGTGTCCCCTACACAATCATATGTAGTCAAAAGATGCTATCCATGAAATACAGTAGCCATACAGTTTAAACCAACCAATCCTGTCAGACATTTTCCCTATAATGACAAGGTTTAACAAATGACTGCCCTCTGCTGGTTGTATTTGGGACCAGCAATCTGTGAGTCCATATTACCGTTTCGAACAAGCTATGGCAATACATATGTCTGCTTCATAACTATGCAAAAGAAATTTAGGACAGAATGACCTTTGGCTTGATTGACACAATGTCATGATTTCAGGTATGGCTTCCGGAGCCCACCGCACGTTGAGCTGAAAGCTCGACCCAAACTGGGAGAAAGAGAGGTTACTTTTGCCCATGTGACCGACTGGATTGAGAAAAAATTGGACCAAGAGTTCCAGGTTAGTGGAGGAGTTTCAACATAGAAAATTTGCTTTCAGTGTGCTTATTGTAGCATTCTAACATCTGCTTAAATAGTCCAGTTTTCATAGGCCTTTGTTGGGTATTAATTGTTATCTCCACATATGGTTGAAGTCTGTTCAAAGTCTGAGGTTATTGAGTTATAGGTTGGTTGCTTGCATTGCCTCAGAGACACCAGAAATGCCCTCAAGTGGTTTAGAATGCCAATAGGGCCGTTTAGGGGACAGTGTTATTCATTTATGGCCACCCACTTGTGTAAGGTTCAAAGAAATGTGCTTGTCGTCAGGGGACTGGAGGGGAAGCTAACAGTTTGCTGATTGTACAACAAAGCAATAAAGCAAAAGTGATCTTTGTTTGAGACTCCTAGAACCTATAATTACAATATAAACCTATAGTTCTTTATTGTGGGTAGGCATGTTCAATCATGGTGTTCTTCCCTTAAAGTTGTATGCTGCAAGTCAATGGAATGTAAACATGCCAAGTGGGCATGTCTATGCATTAATGTGGAAAAAATAGTATTAGGGTCTTTGTTCTGTATGATTATAGGTGTGTAGAAATATGTGGCTGTGTGCTTTATACTATGTTCAATTATGCCTTTTTCATATTGTAATCAACAGAAAATATTTGTCATGCCAAACATGGATGATGTTTGGCTACCCATCATGCACTCTGCAATGGACCCGCGCTCAAACACAAGTCTGGTAGTGACAACGGACACTTTAAAGGAAAGTGAGCTCTCCTCTGACGCTGAGCTCTCCACTCAGAGTGACATGTGACAAAACAGCTCTGTTCAGGGAAAGGGAAGAAACAACATTCATGGAAGAGTGATGTGGTGTTCCCTGGGACGCAGGTCACCAGTGGACATAGAAGGTGAAAGCAGAAGAAACTAATGGCTTCCTCTGGACAAGACTTTTGAAGGAGAGTTGATGAGAGAATGGGGCCATGAATTAAGACATTACAGAAGTGCCCCCTCTATGAACTCCATACAGAACTAAATAGCATGGATACTGGACCTCCGTGTCTCCACAGTGAAGGAACTGGTTGGAATTCCATGATTTATAGGATTTTTTTAAAAGGTGAAAGGTTTTTGAACAGTCAATGGTTTGAAGTCCCTCTGTCCACTCTCCCTCTCTGAGGCTGATGAGAAAGGAGAAGTAGGTCTACAGTGGAGGACTTCACCAGGACATTTTTACCATAGCATGTACAATTGCACTGCAAATCCAAGCATTCCAAGTGGAAACAAGTCAACAAGAAAGAGAAGGAAAATAAGACCTGACATGTGAAGCAGCAGCACCAAACCTTTTTTTGGCGGGTGTATGTGTGTGTGTACTTATCTACATGCTAATGTGTATCTGTGGCAGCACACATGCTATTGGGAGAATCTAAGACAAAAGTGACATAAGCATTCAAATTGACAGGAGCAGGGGCACAGGCCACACTCAAACACCTCAAAGCCATCGAGGGTGTGACACTGAGCTATCTGTGAAGCTCAGCGTGACAATGTATAGGTTTGTGTGTGAGTGTGTACAGTATGTCTGGATGTCCATGTAATGTGATGATTGTCACATGCTTGTGATCCCACACTCACATTAGTCCTGGAAGACAAAAGCCTACCCACCCATCCCTTTGTCCCGCTGCCTCCACCCCTGCGTTGCCTAGGTCATCAAGCGTTGGCATCCGACTTATGCAAATAGATCAACATCACTGTGTTCATGAACAATACCAGCTGATACGCGCCTCCCACCTGACTAAACCTGTCCTGACAAACGCACCCACACCACAGTGGGCAGAAGAACCAGGTGTCACTGTTTGTTTTGGAAGATGGAAGCTTCAGTGAGTCTGTCTTTTAACAACCTGTCTCCTAGAAACTACTTTTCCCAACCAAGTGCTTTGCAGAGTGTAGATGTGGGAGAGGGTGGAGGCAATCTAGTCTTTACAGCCAAAAGCAATGCGTGTCTTAATCTGTCATCAAAGTGGGCTTAATGAATGTAAGCAGGAGTGGTCATTTTCTATCCGCACTCAGTTCTTAGTGGGAGGATCGGGGGGGATTTGTCCAGACTCTTTGTGCTGTTCTAAGTCACATTATGTATCAGTTCTGGTATTATAAATATTGTTGTCTGGTGACATTATGAAAAAGAATGTTTTTTTTCCTTTTGGCAGAATTAAGATGTGCAAGCTATATGTGCAAATCCAGGAAAAAGTCAAGTCAATTACAGTGTGTACAAGTGCAGTTTTCTTTTGTATTCATAGAAATGTGAGCTTGTGTGCAACTTAAAACCGCAGTCTCAATATCAACAATAGCATTACTGGTCACAAGCAATCATCTTTTGTACAAATGGAAGGTTGTGTGCATTTCATCAACTCATCAGCTTCTACAGCTTACAGAAAAAGGAATTTTGTCACCTGTGCACTTACAAAACTGTCACAAAAGCGGTCTTTCATGGAGGCTCAAGTGCCTTCGATATCAGCATTGCTCATCAGCCATGCAGTAGACTAGCATGTTCTCTGTATAGCATCCTCATTAAAGTAGTGATTTCTCAATTTTGCTCATTGTAAAAAGTAATGATTTACACCCCCAGTGCCATAATGTGAATACGTAGGGGTGAAAATAATGTTCTCTATTGTTTTGGCCTGTGTGCTTATTATGCCAAATATTTGTGTTACATTATTTCAAATGTCATGCTGTTTAATTATGGTGTTTGTGTCATGGCAGCTTGGACACACGAGGGATCTATTAAAAATCTTTTGCTTCAGTGATGTATTGGTTAATTTCCAACTTACACCTTTATTTTCTGTGGGGTTCAGCCATGGCCTGAAGGTTAGACAGTGGGGACTAAAAGGGTTGAGCCTCACAACTAGCAAGACAGAAATGGGGACTAACCCAATCTCCATGGCTTATGAGACAAGTAGTGGATCTCAAAAAATTAGAACATTGTGTTGTGTTAATTTTTCCCACCTAAATTATTTTGTGAATCATTATTATAGATTCATTAGATATAAAGTGAAATATTTCAAGCCACTTTTTGTTTTAATCTTGATGATTACAGTTTACAGCTTACTAAATCAGTTTATCAAAATATTAGTTTAAATGTTATAATACAGAAATGTCAGTTTCCTGAGCCATTAATCTCTTGGTCTGGTTCAGTAAACACAACCACAATCATGAGAAAGACTGCAGACTACATAGTTGTCAAAAAGACACTCTTGACAACCTCCACAAGGAAGGTAAGCCACAGAAGATCATTGCTGAAAGGGCAGGGTGTATCACAGCATTTTCATGGAAAGTATGGTAAGAAAGGTAGCTAGAATATATGAAAGATTCACTTTTTGAAATAAAAAAAAAAAGGGGTTACTTCCATAATATTCTAGTTCTTTGAGACCCACCTGTGCTTGGGCTGTAGTGTCTTAACACATCTGCTCCAGAACAGAAATTACATACAAATAAAATTATGTAGAATCAAAGATGTAACTTGCATTTAAAAGAGCAACTTGGTGAAAGTGCCAAGAGGCCCCAGTTATAACAAGAACATTAATATTGCACTGCAGCTTGGCCTATGAAACCACGGTGAGGGCAACACAGGTTCAAAGGCAGTGCCAGTATTTTAAATAAAAACAAGACACCAGCCATGTTAGGAAAGTAATTTATTTTTGCTTTAAAAAGCACATCTGAAAATATCTTCGTGTCTTCATCCTAGTTGGCACCATCATCCATCCTGGGGAAAAGGTAAATCTATCAGGTCAAAAGGCATTTAAATAGTTTTACCCTTTAGGCTACACGACTAGTCAAGTCAGTAACAAAAGATTGACTTCATGGTTCATCAGAAGTCTAACGCATTAATGTCATCACTCGTGACCAAAATAAGCTTCACTTATCAGTTCTGCCATTCATAGAGAAAGAGGCTGCTTGTTGTGTCGCCATGAGGATACATACCCCTCATTCTGAAGGCCATGGCAAGGTTTTAGGACCGTTTTGATCTTCACCTCTTAGTCTGAAACATAGCTATTCCATACTCCCCATTCCTGCAACAAGATCAAAGGTTTTTAATCAAAGTAGTACCCACCAATAAAATACTCTAGGCCTATCGGTCATTTGATCGTCAGTGAATTTATAAAATATAACTTCATCGTGAGTCAGAAGTCTAACGCAATAAACATCATTCTGAATTTTGAAACGCGGGTCAAGTGGGATATACAATATACCAACCTGGGCGTCCTCGACTGCGTTCCTCTGCTGAAGAGACCATGCTGCCGACCACGTGCCAAGGCGAGGCACGCCGGTATGCATGCACCGCAGATCTACAAAGAATACCGTTTGAACACAATTTAGTTTGACAATTTCGATCATATATGCTAATCACTCAAAGCATCAGCTTTATCGACCAAAAATACAACTCACCTATTCAAGCGCCTTGCTGGTTAAGCAACGTTGCTTGTAAATGGAAATTTTTAAGAACAGGACCGTTTTCTAGCGGCAGCAGGCCCCGTCAGACATTCTCTGGCCCTGTGGCATTTAGGCTACTGTAGGCCTAGCCACTATGATATAAATTAGTTATTATAAACAAAAGGATATCGGTCCATCGTCTAAGATCTGAGAAAAACATACTTATATAGGCAGCTAGCTCGCCTCTGATAACTTCGTAGAGCTAAACGTGACCGTCCTAGTCCCTAATTCCTGCGCGAACTGAAGAACGAGTGGTCACAGGAGTGCTGGAGTGCCAAAAGAAATGTCTCGTCCCTTTTAAGGTTATGTACTTCCGGTGTATACTTCATTAAAAAAATGTCTCAAATTCTTAAGTCATCCAGATAATCTACATTCACGGCAAATGGTTCAAATGCATGTATCTTTAATTTGTTATTATAATATTTAATATTGGAGAGAAAGTTTATCAGAAAAGTAACTCCTTTGCGTCATATATCTAGTGACGTCACATCCCAGTCGTACGCTAACAGGAAAGGACCAGACGGAGTAGTAACCAGGCGCAAGACAAGCTGGCCAGAAACACAAACAGCATGGAAGAAGACGCAATTTGAAATTTGTGGTTCTAGTCTTGTATTAGGCAGTATTCGACTTACCAAAGTTTTTGTTGTGTTTATGAACTTGACTTGCTATTTGGAAGATGTGGGGAGTGTGTAGTCGGGCCCTCGTGTGGTGCATTTTCACGTTGATCTCCTGCATTGTGCCACAGACGGTAAGTATGGATTGGGAAATTGCTAGCCTGCTAGCTAAACAGTCACACCGATTACAGTAAACAAGTAGCAAGCAATAAGTATGTATTTTATTAAACTGAATGTATTTATTCTGAGTGTACGGCTCTTGTGAAGCGCGTGTATCTGTTTTTCACATAAGTAGCTGCTTACATATGGCCAATGTGAGGAAGTACGTTTTGTAGAAAATAACTCCTCAGTTGAGACTTGAGTGGAACTTGTCCATCGCGTCGAAATATTTGTAATAATCAAAATATTTTATTAACATAATTTCCTGTTTTGTCATCCTCCTCCAACATTATACAACCCAAAACCTCTATCGACTCTCCAATTTTATAATTCGGGCGGTAATATTGTGTGAATAGATTCAGCATATGGTAACGTTTATTCACTTTTAATTTGCATTTTCATTTGAGGATAGAATAGCTCACCATGTCTTATATTGGCATTTTGTGAAACATTTATTGTTTTTGGTTACTAGGTAAAATGTCAGCAAATTCACGTCAAGTTTACTTTGCTCATGAGGCAATCTTGTTAAGCGATAAGTGGATTACATTAAACCTGTCATTGTGTCGGGGGTCTTCATCTGTCTGTATGTCTTACATGACAATGGTGGTCGGAATGTCTGTAAACAGGGGGGCTGAAGCCTTACACTTAATCATTTGGAACAGAGATGGTTTACACCCTTTTAGGATTTATTTCTTTTTTGTAAGATGTTATATTGAGTTAAACATGAAGGGAAGCGTTTCTATTAATAGTTTGTGGTCCCTTCAGAGCATTTTGTTTGTGTGTGTGGGTTATTATAAATGGATAAGGGAGTAATTAATCACTTTTCTGTAAGAGAACAGTGGGCTTTTTTTGCCTGGAGCCACAGGCACATTCTGTGTTCCTCAAACCTAATGCCCCCCAGCACCTCTGTTACTCCCATTTACATGATTATATGCAGAGGCTCCAGTGGAATAAGCAGACATGGAGCTGCATGGCAAATGACTCATCTGCACCCGCCTGGGTGACCTGCAGGTGTTGCCGTGGTTTCTGAGCAGATGGGAATTGCAAAGAGGCAACACGGTGTGGTCCAGAGTGGTCCAGGATCCGTGTGCCGTCTGCAACTCTTATCACAAGGACGGCGCATGGCCTCGGCAGGGCTCTGTGTAGCTGCGGCGTGCTGTGCACCCTACGCTTCTGTGATTGCAGCCATGTGACACTCGCCCAGAGCACTGATAGGTGTATGTCTTTGTTGACATAGGGAGCTCTGACCTAGAAGTATCTGCCTATTGATTGGCAAAGTGTGGCATAGCAAGGCCCAGGCCGCCTTGCACTGTGTATGGGATATTTGGGCTGACATTTTTAAGTTGTCCTTTGTTTATATCAGATTCACAAACATGTTCCCTGCTGTGGCATTCCTTGTCTGCTCTACTGCCCTAAGTGTACAGGCACTAAAAAAAACAGTGTAACGTTTTAGTAATGTTTGAGTATCCTTTGCTAAACAAAAAAATGCTTTTGCCTGGGGTTGGGACTGGGAGCAGTGTGGATCAAAACCTTGTCTGTACATAGACATACCTTAAAATTACTATGTTTGTGTACTCTAAATACAGGCTCAAAATATTATTAAGGTTATTCAATATTTTCTAAATGTCATCTCTTGCACCTAAACCAAAGCTGGCTATATGGGCTGCAGCAAGAATGGTCATTTTGTTGTGGGAATTATGAAGGCTATAGGCTTGTGTGTATGCACTACACAGACTAGACTTGGATTAAAAGTCACATGATCTCTAGAACTAGTGAATAGGTTAGTTCTAGTCTAGAACAGCATTAGGTAACATAACATAGGATGGAGATTTTAGCCTTATTTAGAATTGTTTCTTTGAGATTAGCTGTGAATACAGGCAAGCATACATGCTTTATTATGTTCTTGTTAAGTGTTTTCTGCACTCCGTTAAGAAAACTGACAGTCTCACAGCACAAACACACACATGCACACATTTCAATTTAGAGACTCATTTGTTGTCTCCTAGATGTATATGGTCTGTGCCTGGTTTTGTGTCATTTATCTTGAATTAACCATAACCTCTCACCAAGTGTGACTACAGTGCATTCTGATTTTGACTGACTAAAAACTGTTACTCTAGTATTAAATGTTTTGAGGGTGCTTCATCAGAGGAGTGAGTTTAACTAGCCCACGCTGTTGTCCACATCTTTAGCTTTAGCACATCTGGGCGTACAGCATTATGTAATGGACATTACGCAATGTCTGACTGGAGCGATGAGAAAAGACGTTTTGATGTAAAAAGTTACAAAAATAGGGCCCGATGTTCCGCGCTCACTTTTCACAGCGATATATAACTCGGAGTCCAGAATGCAGCATTATAATTTTTCAGCCTACTGGTTCCAAACAGGACTCAACAGATGGGTCTTTCAGAACATGAAAGTGTTTTTGCTACTGAAAGTGAGAAAAGGAATTTATAGTGCCAGTGACTGAAAGTAGCGCCTTGGTTATCATCTGTTCCTGTTTTGGACACCCCTTTTCGAGGCTGCTGTGAAGTGGGAAGTTCCAGGTGCTCAGTGTTTGCTCTGATCTTGCAGTATTCAGGTTGGGGGCAGTCCAGCAGTAGTTCATACAGTTTGGTATTGTTTTGTTGAGGCTTGTTAAACTGCTGTAACTTCACTAGGGTTCTGATTGCTTGTTGAACTGCCTTTCCGTTATGCCCCTTGGTGCTTCCCCTTTCTAAAGTATCTGGTGGGAAGGGACCTGTTATACAGCTGCAGTTTAGGGAAATGTGATTGGTTTGCCTTAAGGCCTACAAGCCGGGTTATTTGTCACATCTAAGGCTTGACTGCTAAAGGTTTGTTTTTTTTTTTTTTATTCAGTACTATTCAGATCAGTGATTCACTGGAAATCATAGGGGGTATTTTTCCTTAGGCTAGCTATTTTCTGGAGCTAACTGCTTAGCTTGTTTATGGGCAGAGGCAACGTTGGCCCAGTGCTTGGCTTTTAGCCTGAGGTTGAGAAATGGAGGCTTTCAGTAGTGATATGCACCCCACCCTTCTCTCTCTGGCTGCTGCCAGACTGGTGATCTAAGAGCACTGCTGGATGAGCTGTTCTGCCCCCACACCCAGAAAAGGCCTCTCACCGTCTCGCACACAAACAGCAGAACATGCAGGTTCTGTCCGCCTCTTACTTTAATAATCTTTCTTTTGTATCTCGCTATATTTTTCTTTTTCTTTGTAACGTTTTTCGATTGCTCATGCTTGGTTTCCTGTGTATTTTCCCAACTCTCTCTCCGCTGCCCCAACTACCACCACCACCTCCTCCTCCTCCTCCTCCTCCTCCTCCACCACCACCACCACCACCGACAGCCTATTTAGTTTGTGTTGGGCTCTGTCCATATCTCCCCATGGTGATGAGTGTGCCTGAGCCAAGGCCTTGAGGGAGAGCAGAAGATGCACATGTGATATGTGGCCCTCACCCAGTCAGCCCACACTGCACCTGGTCTGTGACAAATACAGCCCAAAGAACAGGGCTCCAGAATAAGAAATGAGGAAGAAAGTAAGCCACACTGAGAGGTCACCCTGCTGTCCTCGCATGGCGGGGCGCTGTCGGCAGGATCCCAGTGGAGTCCTGGCCGTGCTCTCCACTTCAGCTGCAGTGTTCTATAGAGCCGGTCTGGAGTTACAAGCTTGTGTGAAGTTTTTGTCTTGGCGGGGCATAGGCAATTGTTTCTTAGTACAGACGATGAGCCTTATTGTTATGGTTTGCTTCAAGAATGTATAATTGTAGACTTAGGTCTTACTGCCTTTGTCATTAATGTTTTGCTTATGATGCATGAGTGTAAGTCAAAGGCAACTTTCCTCAGGTGCAATCTCGTGAAGTTCATTCATAATTAGCAGACATTTAGCCTGCACCTTTCACCAATAACCGATTGTGTTTCTTCGCTTTTTGAAGACGCAAGAGTCCTAATAGTGTTTGACATTGGTGTCATGAATTTATCATATTTCTTACTGTCAGCTTCTTTGCTGTCAGCAAATGTTTTTTGTACACCAGTGTGAATTTAAATATACTTATACTTATATTTAAATATACAAATACTAAAAGTATTTGTCCAGGAAATCCAGCCATTTGCAAAGGGTATGGCTCTTCACTATACTGTCACTATGCCTTTTATTGGTGTAGTATCATTAGCATGGCCTAAAATAAGTTGTGCTGCTACTTTTGTAGGCGCTAAAGCTTTTGGCAATAGGTGTGTAACTGCTACAGGAGTCTTCTTACTCCATGATGCATATATAACCTCTGAGGGTGTTCAGTGGAGAATAGCTTGTCTGGCTGCATGATTTTTCAGAAGTAGTCTTAGATTTGTTGTTCAACGTTACTTGTCTTTCTCGCAGGGTTTCTGCGAAGCCACACTCTCACTGCCAGAGAGTCTCCTGTTTGTGTCCACGCTGGACGGGAACCTCCACGCCGTCAACAAGAGATCGGGTTCCATCCAATGGACACTGAAGGAAGGTAAGCTGAGAAACAGGCCGGTGAGGCTCAGATACACATTTGGGCTGTTCCCCATAGGCCCAATGCTTTGTGTTCATAATATCCCAGCTACACAAGACCTCACACCCCCCACTTATTGGGATAAAGCCTAGACATCAGGTTAGGCTGATGGGATGTCTATCCATGAGAAACTGCATCCAGCTCACCTATTGTCATTATGAGGATAGATACTAATACTTGGGTATCTGAATAGATACCCAAGGTCATGTTCATAGATACCCAGGGTCATGTTTCTTTCCTCATTTCTTCACTTTTTCTTTCCAACAGTTTTTTTTTTATTCTATCAGTCTCTCTTTTACTTAAGTGCACTCTGCCTTGAAAAAGGAGCTATTGTCATTACTGTCAAAAAACACAGAAAAGTGTTTCTTCTTCAGAGTTTCACTACTTCTGCTGTTTGCACCAAACAATAACATCAAACTTGAAAATACATGACTGAAACATGTACTGGCCTTATCCAACTTAGGAGGGTAGGAGTGGCATAGATATGCTATCACTTAACTACATACAGTATCTTCAGCAGAGAGAGTTTATTTTTGGCTTATGTTAGCAAATTTTGTAGTGTATATGCAATGCAGATAATGGGGGGCTTTCTTTTGCAGTGGGGAGGCGTGATGTTGAGATTACCAAGGTCATGCCAGTGCAAAGCACACCTCCCCTTCTGTAGCCCTCCTCCACGGACTCTAGCAATCATTTACAGTCCACAGCAAGGGGACAAATAAACGGCCATCAAGGCCAGCAGCAGTGGCTAAGAGCAGTCCCTAGTCAGGCCCCCATTTCTACATCATTCATTGTCCCTCATGGTAAAATGCCACTGTGTGACTGTTAATGTCCTGTGCCCTAAATACATAATGTAGCATAATGTGCTCTTTCCGCTCTTCAGCCAGTTTCCAGTATATGTATTTACTACCAACTACCATGGTAACCTGCTGCACCTCCGCTGGTCTTTCAACAGTGGCAGCTGGCCATGCATGTGGATGGGTTTGGTGTCCGCCACACACTCCCATCTGGCTAAGTCGTCCGGTATATAGCTTACCCTTCAGTGGAAGAGACGGATGTCTCTTGTGTTGACATAGCAAAGGTCTTCTAGTGTTTAGGCTATACTTAAAATACTGCTGGTTTGTCATAACTTGATTTAATAAGATTGGACCAGAGATCATTTCTTTTTTTTTCCATGATGTTTGGTCTGCCAACTTGCTGACTGTAACTTTGTTGTGACCGAGTTGCGCAGGAATTTCACTGGTGGTGCAAAGGCCATGTCAAAGTACTAAAACAAGACCGCTAGGAGAAAACTAAAGTCTTGCAATAGGTCCTGTTTGCTAAAAGTTTTTATGAGTAAAATACCTATTGGTTATGGCAAATCAACATCAACTTAAATATGCTCTTAACTTATAAGCTCTGTTATGGATCAAGAACCTTGGTGACACTTCAAAGCCCCCTCCTCCAAGTACAGTATTTGAACATGTTGATAGACCATCCTAATGGTTGACCTTGTGTGCCTGTGCTATCATCTCACGTTGTTTGTGTAGTATTAAGGTGTTATCAGCAGGGCTGTTTAGCGTAGTTGTGTATCCACAGTCTTTCCTGTTTTCACCCCGGGTGCCATTTTCTATCCGTGGGTAAAGGCCCGTGCCTTGGTGATTTGTAAAAATCCTCTCATGCCAATGCAAATATTTGTGAAGGTGGAGGTCTGCCTCTGGAGTTACAACAGCAAATGCATAAATTTTACGTGTGTCGGATTGCCGTATCGGAGGCATGCCACAAAAAGGCACCAAATAACTTTCTAATGATACCTGCAGGAAGTGCTTGTATTTTTTCTGTGTAGTATTTGGTGCAGAGCCTTGCAGCTGATCCATGACCTCAGTATTTGCATGAGAGTATGATAATGTGCGGGAATCCTAACTGAAAGCCTATCTGTCATTCTCCTGCAGATCCTGTTCTTCAGGTCCCTACGCATGTGGCTGAGTAAGTATGTTTGAACACGTGTGTGTGTGTGTGTGTGTGTGTGTGTGTGTGTTTGTGGATGTGTGTTTTCCAGTCTGTAGATATGTGATTGTGAAAGATACCAAACAGGAACTTCACAAGTTGCTGATCGCGTATCTTATTTCCTGTTCACACTATTAGAGGAGGATCATTTTTGCAAGTCTTCACTGATTAAAAAAAAAACACAAGTTCTCATTGATGTGCTTCTGCATCCATGTGCAAGAGTACGCTGCAGACGTGTTCTTGCACAACAACAGTGCCCCCTCAGAGGCTGTAACAGCAGGGCCATGATCATGCAAGATGTGTGATTGGATATAGCTGTGTGTGTGAGAGTGTTTTTCCATCACCCAAACTGCCATTATATCTACCATCCAGTGAGGGCCTGTCGTAGACTAATAGATAATGGACCATTTTTAGAAAGTTTAACGTGCGATGACCTTTTCCTGCGACTGGATGGTTCATTCATAGCACATGTAGATGGTCTCGGAACATGTGCCTTCTCCTAATTATTACATACACGCATCCACAGTCCTTTACATGAACTTTTTTGCACTTAACATCCCAGCCTGCCCTTTGCAATACTCAGACTTACAATTAATCTTTATAGTAAAGATAAAGTACTAATATAGTTTTAGGAATCACAACAGTTTTCAAAGAGCAAGGGAATTTAGTGTTTTGGTAGTGTTGTTGTATAATCAATGTAATGGAGTCGTTTTCTCAGGCTTTGTCCGTTTTCTTTTGCAGGCCAGCATTTCTACCAGACCCTAACGATGGCAGCCTGTACTCTCTGAGTGGGAAGAACAACGAGGGTCTGACGGTGAGGCCATACACACTCACGACTCTCTTCCCCTTTTCTTGCTACATAGACACAGCGGCTTCCTCTTTCTCTGGTAACCTGGCCACTCTGTCCGTTCAGCTCACAGTCCTGCTGTGGGAAGACCCCCTTAGCGACTGCGTGTGTTCTAAGAAGGACTATTGGACTGAGTGTCTTCTAAGAAGGACTATTGGACTGAGTGTGTTCTAAGAAGGACTATTGTGGCCACTTCCACTAGCAATATGTTTTCTTCACTGTCCAGTTCTGAGTCTTCATATTTTGTTATTGTGTTGCTAAATCTTGCTATTGTGACCGTGCAGGGCCCAGTAGCAGCCCATCACAGTCATGCCATGCTTTGTGTGTGTATTGATGTGTTGTTGCCTCCTGCTCTTGCAGAAGCTTCCCTTCACCATCCCTGAGCTGGTGCAGGCCTCCCCATGCCGCAGCACAGACGGCCTCCTGTACACAGGTAAGGGTGCCGCCTCTCACCGCTCCTTCTCCCACTCCCGCTGTCTCAGGCAGTCACACCCAAACAGCCGCCTGGCGTCCTCACGCGACCGCAACCAGCTCAGCAGGCTGTCTCGCCCTCCCAGAGCCGAACAATGCAAATCGATTTGAAGATAAAGTCTACCATTGTTTGTGGAAGTCCTGTGCCTCAATGACTTCTTTTAAGTGTGCACAGTGGCTTGGCTTAATGTCACCACCACAACCACCACCACCTCCTCCTCCTCCTCATCATCACTCTTAAAGTCTACTGCTGTTTCCTCCCTACTGCCTTCACGTGTGCTTTAGGTCTTATCCATAGTGCTCACTGTAGCCCATAGCATGGCGAGGAGCTCAGGCATTTTTGCAGTGCTTCCACTCGGCAAACAAACGCCCGTTTGCGGAACTGCGGGGGTGCCAAATGGCCGGCCTGGCAGGTGGGCGTCGCAGCGCTGTGGTTTTTCTCATGCAATTCCACGCTGCCCACACTGACCAGAACAATCCGTCTGCTGCTACCACTCCCCTTAGCCAAGTGAGGAGAGGGAGGAACTGAGAAAGAGAGAGTGCTTTATGTGAGGGTGTGGATGGGTTTTCAAGCCATTGTCAGCCCATTGTGTGGCGTGAGGAGAAGATAATCACCAGCGTCCTGTTTGTCCATGTTAATGAAGTGGTCAGACGTTAGTGGCCCTCAACTGCGGTGCAGCTTCCCACTCTGTTTATTAACCTCTGGTAGTAGGAGATGGCCACGCCATCTAACATTCGGACAACGGTCACAAATATCTGACACACACTCAAGCCACAGTGTCTCAGCTTTGGTTCTGCTACTCAGTGGCTTGTTTTTGTTGTTGTTTTTTTTACAAAGAAAATTGTGATTGTGTATTATCATTTTGTATTGTTTTTCATTTAAGGTGTGGGTGTTTTGTAGGAAGTAATTGCAATGGAGTGACTCATTAAAGTGTTTTTGCATGTGTGTGCAGGTAAGAAGCAGGATGTGTGGTATGTGGTTGACCTACTAACGGGTGAAAAACAGCAAACCCTGACCTCGTCTTTTGCTGAGATGCTTTGCCCGTCATCTTCTCTGCTTTTCCTTGGACGCACAGGTAGGTAGTAAACAAAAAAACTGTAAAACGACTTCAAAAACGGCGTTGGAAAATGAATTGTTTCAGTATTGTTTTCTTTATTTCTGTGTCTCTTGTTTAGAGTACACCATCACCATGTATGACACCAAGAGTCGAGAGCTGCGCTGGAATGCCACCTACTCAGACTACGCCTCCACTCTGCCTGACGACGACACCCTATACAGTACAAGCTTCTTCCTCCTCCACCACTTCTCGCCCTCCATCTTAAATAGATAGCTAGATAGATAGATAGATAGATAGATACTTTATTGATCCTCAAGGGGAAATCCAAGGATCTCAGTAGCATACAGACATAACACACAACATGCACTTACAACAGAAATGGTAAACATTAGTATAGTATATTACATTAGTATAAACATATAACTAAACTCCACTGTATAATAAAGACAGTAGAAGATAAGATAAAAAACTAACAAAACTAAATACTAAATACACTATATAAGTTAAATTAAGAAAGTCCAATGTGCTTGAGGGTGATCAAGCATAAGACGCTTGTAGTGACAGGGCCAGGACTGGTGAGGTGCTAAGGGGAGTGAGTGTCATGGTGAAGGTGCAAACAGTAGTCCAACCATAGTCCTTAGTTGTGTGTGCCTGGCAAGGTGCTCAAGAGAGTGGGTGTCATGGTGAAGGTGCAAAAAGTAGTCCAACATTAGTCCAACAGTGCAACAGTAAGGTCTAGAGACCAGCATAAATAATATAGACAAATAGGAGAGTAAAGTGTAATGTAGACAAGGTAAAATAAAAAACTATTTCAGGGCAAGGAACAGGTTGAGGTAGCAGTGTAGCAGTAAAACAGCAGTGAAAACATTAGGCTGTGTACAATAGTAAAACAGTAGTAAGCAGTAGTGTGCAGTCAGTATATAAATAAGGATTCTTGAAGAGAACAGCTTGTCTCTCTGGAGTTTATCTTGCGCCACTTCACTCTCCAGACGGAGCAGCATAGAGTGGTTTATGCTTTCACAGTCGTTATCATTTCACAACACTAGACTGTGTACGCAGACATAACAATGTACACAAGGCAGTTGTGGACATAACTGCACTGACTTGCTGTTAGCAGGAAGTCCGGTGATCTATGAAGATGGACAGGATCTTAAGCTAACAAATTTTAGTTTTCAGTTAAAATTTGCTGTCAGAGTAGTTTCAGGGACGGATTTTGCAAGAGAATTCCTGTTTTGGGTGCTATTAAGACACTAGTTAAATATGTTGTAACTGACATCCCTCTTAACTCTGAACTCCAAAAGTAAAATGTGTTGCTCGTCTTTGTAAACAGTCCCTTATTCAACACACCCCACCTAATGATTTACTGCAACTCAGCTGGCATGCAACAACTGTATAGTGTATATATTAGAGCTAATAATTCTATCAAATGTATCACTGTAAACATAATTGATTTATGATAAAAAAAAAAATAATATTAAAAATGAAAAGCTCAATCCTTGAAACACGTAAAGCAATAGATTACTGAACCTAACATAATCCATTTCCTCCCCCACATTTAATGTGATCTCACCAAGCCCAACCTGCCATGTGATGCGAACCCTAACTGACTCATATTCCAATTCTGCCTATTGTGTCACAGCTCTCTAACACCCACCTCCTCTTGTCTTGTCTGTGTGGCAGAAATGGCCCACTTTGTGTCCAACAGCGACGGGCTGGTGGTGACTGTGGACAGCGAGTCGGGCGACGTCCAGTGGGTGCAGAACTACGAGTCGCCGGTGGTGGCCGTGTACATGTGGCAGCGCGAGGGCCTGCGCAAGCTGCCGCACACCAACATGGCCAAGGACACGCTGCGCTACCTCACCTTCATGTCCGGAGAGGTGGGCCGCATCACGCGCTGGGCGTACCCTTTCCCAGAGGAGAAGAAGCCCAAGGACAAGCTCATGTAAGCCCCTTCCACACAACAGCTTTGCGACGCCTTGGCATTATATGAACATGACTAAAGATGTGGTTTTCAGGAACTGTCATAGGAATTTTCCCAATTTTTATTTTTAACATTATGCGTTTACACGACTTAAGGTATTACGTCTGAAGTCTGGTATCTCTGTAATGATTACAGAATCACATTTTTGGCTACTCCCATGATGTATTTTTGTCTTGTCTCAAATTGTACAAGACTGAAACAGTTGTGTAGACAGTGAGGGTTTACTGGCGTTGAAGGCAACTCCAAAGCCCCCTCAGATGTTTAGAGTGAATGTGGAGTGATCGTTTGGAGGGGCTCGGTTGGCTGATCTTGGAATAGATGTCTGACTGATATCCCTCAGGGTTGCAAGCTATTTAAGCTCACAAACCATTTTGAAATCTACCTATCTTGTGCAATCCTAAGGGCACTGTGAAGGGGGTGGAGTGGGGGGTGTGGGCAGAGATGTAAAAGTCCGGCTTCAGAAAGTCCTGCCATGTATTGGTTCTGCCTGTGCACTTAACACATGTGATTTTACTAATTAGCTGATCTACCTGGCTTAAGAATTGTGCTAATGAGAAGTGGCTGATTAAGTGAATGGTTGGAACCAAAATGTGGCAGGACTTTACTTTCTGAAGTCGAACACCTCTCTACCTCCCAGAATCTCTGAGATGTTTAACAGTTTGAAAGTTCCACACCCTAAAGACCGGCATTGTGTTCAATGCCTCCAGGCAGTGTCTTCCAAGCCAGAGTGGCAAATCCTCTCTGCTCATGTGAAGGGTTGCCTCAGCTGGACAGATTGTTCAGGCTTGTTTGGTGTGTTTGGCCGGGAACGTTGCACAGGATGTCCCCTTTGGTTATGATTTCACAAGTTCTAGCACAGTTCGCTGACTGACTTTCAAAACCCAGCCGTCTCCAAGAGCGTGCAGTGGCTCAGAATGGCTGATGGTTTCATCTTGATATTCTATTTGTAGACACTTTGAATTGTTGTCTCGGTTATTAGGTGGAGAAGAGGGTGCGAAGACTTTACTTTTGTGTAAAGGAGTATTGCTGTCATAACAATAAGCTTTATACCCAAGCCAAAATTTGTCAATGTCAGTGTCATTGCTGTAACTGTTTTTAAATGTATGTTTGCACATTGTTATTACGTTGATGGTTTGGTACCATATTAGTTTTTCTGATGATTGAAAAGTTTGAATGCAATTTTAAAATAAGCTTAACGGCTGCTTTTCCTTCTAGAAACGATGCAGTGTATGTGCTTGGTGGGAGTGATTTTAGATACAGACACTTGGTCCTACTCTATTATTGAGTTAGTTATGTCTTCTCTATTTCATATAGCCTATTTCCCATGTAATATTACACTTGTAACTTTTGTTCTTCAAAAAGTGTATTGGATGAAATGGCAACCTAATCTGCACTACATTACATTCCATTAAAAGTAGCAGTCTTTATCATATTAAATGATTTACATATTGCAAGAAAGCTCACAAACCTAGGGTATTTTATTACACACTGTGATGTTTTTCTCCATATTTTATGTAAAGGATATAATTGGTTGTTATTCCTCGACATGCTGTCTATATGAGCAAAAGTTTCAAATAATGATTTTTTTCCCCTCCTTTCCTGCTGAAATGTGTTGTGTTTGTGTGTCGGCAGGGCCACGTTGTATGTGGGTCGCTACTCCACCAGCCTGTACGCCTCGCCCTCTCTCGTTCACGACGGGGTCACAGTCATGGTGAGTGACCTCTTGAGTTTAGGACAGCGTGACCTCCACAGCAGGACCGCAACAGCACGTGCATCTGGTTTAATGGACTTTGAAAAAAAAAAAAAAGTCGGCCACACACTCGGGCCGCTTAGCCAGGAGGGTTACGGTAACCCCAACCCTCAGGTTTGCCTCAAGGTGATGATGCATGGTGCAGCTTTGTTGCTGGGCAACCACATAGCTGACTCCATGTGTTTGGAATGAATGATCATGATTTACCTATTGAACGAAAAAATATTAAGTAACATTGCCTAGCAACCCTGCTCAAAAAGCCTTGTATATTATCAGTGTCTCACACGGCCATTTTTGGTCATGCCGCTTCCTGTTCATGTAGGGCATCAGCTCAGCTCCAGAGGCAGGTGCAGAGCCAGTTTCTACTTCAGCCATTTTGGCTTTCCCATTTACCTTTTTTAGAGTGGGGGAAAGGCTCTTTACTCTTAACTACGAGGACCCTTGACAAACACTTGTGGAAACCCTGTGTGGAAAATGCCTGCGGCCAGATGCTCGAGTAAGAGTAGAGTGCACAGTCCACTGCCCTCCACTCACTGGTGGCTACCTCTTCACGTGTGTTCAGAGCAGCCCTGCCAGTCCTGTAAAGAGAAGCCTACAGCTTCAACAGTTCACTCTCATCCTTTAGACCTGTTATTCCAGTGTGCTATTGTCACTTACACCTACAGACATGTGCAACGGCTTTACTTCAGGACTAAATGGATGTTTGAGGGGACTGTCCTCCCTGAAAACACTGTTTATTTCACACCTGTGCATAATCCAGGTGTATCTAAGGTGTTCTTAACTGTGTCTCCAGTACTGACGGAGAGATGAAAACTAGTGTTTATGTGGGTGTGTATCTGGGTAAACACTGCAGATGCACTTGCAGTAATGGTCTACAGTTATGTATGCATTTTGTGTTTGTGTCTAATACAAACAACTGACAACTGACCTTTTTTTTTACTTGGTCAATGATTTGAGATAACAGTCAATATGTTTGTCCGGTCACAAAGGTGACTATCATTCAGCACCTGCATCTCCATGAGTGGCCCCTGATGAGGTGTGTGTGTGTGTGTGTGTGTGTGTGTGTGTGTGTCTGTCCTCAGCCACGGGGTAGTACCTTTCCTATGCTGGAGGGCCCCAACAGCCAGCAGAGGCGCGTGGACAAGGGGCAGGGCTGCGTCATCACCCCCAGCACAGACATCAACCCAGGCACTGCCCTAGAGGAGCGCAGGCACATCAACTTCATGTGGAACCACCCTCTAATCATAGGTACTGCACTATTGACTCACACACACACACACACATACAGGGACAAACAAGGAACAAACAATCACATACAAGTAGTGTCAGAGAATGGGATTTCCTACTGCAGAATTCTGGAAAACGCATAAATGCGGACATCAGTGTGAAAAAATCTTGAAAGTAATTTTGCATGTGCTGCACAGGCTCCTGCACCCAACCATTCAATTCCCATTGTAACCATCACTAGACTCTGACTAGATATCAGTAGGACAAGCTATTGCATACATATGAGCACACATGTGAACTTGAAACTTGAGGTTAATGATAAGGTGTGCACGTATGCACATGCTTCCACACACGTGTCCATACAGCCATGCACTGCATGTGCCAATAACCGTCTGGATTCACACAGTCGGAACGTTCCACAAAAACACTCTAGCATATCAATGTTGTGTTTAAACACCTGCTGCAAACTTGCTGCTGCTCCACCACACACACACACACACACACACACACACACACACACACACACACACAACATCACAAACATGTGTATGCTCACATGCTGAGGAAAATAAAGAAACAAGCTGCAGTAACTGCACGAGTGCCCATCTGCTGCTGTTCCCACTAGAACACACACCTATTGGGAAAGGCTTTCACACTGGACACACACACACACACTGCAAGATTCACATGCGCCACATATTGTTGTTGTTGAGACTACTGCACTCTAGTGGTCAAATAAAGTCACTGCACCCTTTCTTGCCCATGAGGTTCAACATGTCCTATACCATTATACATGAGAAATTATGATTGTGAATGTGCTTTTCACCTGAAATTGCGTCCAACTCCATCAAAGTTGATTTAATCCCCCTATTAAGGTTTTGCACCTCCGTTCTAATGTTACGTCACCGTTTGTTTACAACTAGAGTGGTAGGCAAGAATGGTAGGCAAGGCTGCAGAGTGGTAGGCAAGCCTACAACAGCCGGGTTGCATAGGCTAGTTACAAATAGCTTCAAAATTAAAATTTAATATCAAATATTGAACGGGATGCCGACCACTTGTGTAGGCTCTAACAGTTGGTTTTACAATAAGAAGCAAAAAGGCGACGAACGACCGTTTAGCCTACCTATCCTCATGATTGTGGAGGATGATCGTTAGCAGCTGTGAAGTCTTTTATTCTCAAGATGGCCTAATGGTGTAGCCAGGCTACTGTCTACAAAGACGTAGGCTAAAATACAACTATCTACAGTCATCCAAAAATGAATTGCCAGAGAGGCTATGAAGGGAAAAAGTGCAGCATTTTAAACATGGCAAGAATATTTTTACTGGAACAATTTGTTCTAATTTGTCTCGTGAAATTCGTGTTTGTGGACATCAATCACCTATCTTCTGTCCTTCTATTTCAAGTTATCATAAGTGTCATTTGATCATTCAATCGCAACAAATGCTAATAAATGAAAACAGAATAGGCTTATGTGCTATAGCCTACAAGTCAGTTAGGCTAACTCCCGTATGTCAAAATAAACTGATTTTATCCTATGAATTGTTTAGCGATCACACACAACAACTTAACACAGCAACCTCAAACACCACTGTTGAACCTAGGCTACTGATTCAGTAATGTAAGAAATAAGCAGTTTATGAATTATCTTTACCCGTTTAATCAAGTCCACATGACCACAATAACAGCAAATGTTTCGATGCACCAAATCAGGGCGATTTTAGCGAAATAACGTTCCTATGACAGGCTATCAAATATTGAACAATGGGATAACTTTTCATCATCACCTTTATTGATGCCTGAAATGTTGACATTGCTGAAATACAGAGATGTAGCCTACTGAGAGGCAGCTGCAGACAACATGTTCAATGTGTTCAACTTGTCCCTTGCCTACCAGGTGAATGTAAACAAAGCTATAGAACCTAGAATACATCACATGAAAAACGTTAATTGATTGATTGATTGATTGATTGATTGGTTGGTTTGTGGTTCTGCCTTTGCCTCCTTCATAGGTCACCATGAGATGCCACCTGATGCCCACAGCTCCCTGTTGGAGCGCTTCCCTGAGAATGTGCCTCGTCCCCCCCATAATGTCATCCCCCCTACCACAGACAAGACCCATGAGGAGGTAACCACCAACATGTGTGTATGTGTGTGAGAGAGAGAGGCCGAGAGACATTAGAGTACTAATATGAGTTTTTATCATGAAATAGTTTGCCCATGCTACTCTATATTGAAAGTCTTATTGTCTGTGTGTGTTATCAGAAGGTGAATGACAGCGGGATGGAGCAGACCAGTGGGCCTCCTCCAGTCACAGACATCCAGGACAAGCCGGGCCGTGTGGTGCGTCCAGAGGCGCCGGTGGACTCCATGCTGAAGGACATGGCCACCATCATCTTCAGCACATTCCTGCTAGCCGGATGGGTGGCCTTTGTCATCATCTACCCAAAGGTACAGGACGCAGCACTGACTCACCAGCTGGAGCAGAACACCACAAGCTCTGGGTCCATTAATGATGTAATCGCACGTGTGGTCACTGAATTTTCCCTGTTAGTATCTTGACGTTGTCAGTGACGTTAGTTTCAGTTCATTTTGCTGGGGGACAGCAGCTAAGTCATTCTCTCATCCATGCTAATGGTAATTCCCCTTTTTTTTTCTCACTCTTACACATTCTCACTTTGCTCTTTCTTTCTCTCTCCTTTTCTCTCTCTCACTTTGCTTTCTCTCTCTCTCTCTCTCTCTCTCTCTCTCTCTCTCTCTCTCTGACACTGACAAACACACAAAAACAAATATGCACGCACCCTCTTCCTCTCCCTCTCCCTCTGTCTCTCTCTCTCTCTCTCTCTCACACTCACACTCACACACACACACACACACACACAAACACACGTATGCGCACACACCCACTCTCTCCATCACACACACACACACCCCTGGCCCTGTCCAGAGTGTGCAGAAGCAGCAGCAGCTGCAGCACCAGCAGTTCCAGCGTCAGATGGAGCAGAAGCTGGAGCTCCTGCAGCGGCAGCAGCTGCTCTTCCAGCCGCCGGACGCCCTTCCGCCCGACGCCGACGACTTCATGCTGCGCGCCGCCGAGTGCTCGGACCACAGCAGCCCCGTCGGCACGCCGCGCGCCTCCAACCACTCCAACCTCTCCCTGTCCGAGCTGGGCAGCTCCGCCAACGAGCACGACGAGATGGGTGAGTGAGAGAGGGGCGGCCCAGTGACCTGAACCGATGGGCACTGGTGGATGCTGTAGTTTAGTGGGGTTCGCTTGTTGTCTGTGATGCAGTAGGGTATGATGGGAGATTTTCGAGTAAGGTATTGCCATTGGTGACGCAATGTAAAGTTGACATTTTCATTTTGTTTGCTTGTTTGGTTTCCAGAAGATGAGTCAGTTATTGTCGGAGTTGGCAATATCACGTTCAACCCCAAAAACGTGCTGGGCCATGGAGCAGAGGGCACCATTGTGTACAGGTGAGGAGTTTAGAGTGCTGTTGGACAGGTGTTCAATCGCCTGCCCTGGGCCCATTGTGTACAGGTGAGGAGTCTAGTGGTGTTGCACAGGTGTTTAATGTGGCAGCCGTGGCCTACTGGTTAGCGCTTCGGACTTGTGACCGGAGGGATGCTGGTTCGAACCCCGACCAGTAGAAAGCGGCTGAAGTGCCCTTGAGCAAGGCACCTAACCCCTCACTGCTCCCCGAGTGCCGCTGTTGTTGCAGGCAGCTCACTGCGCCGGGATTAGTGTGTGCTTCACCTCACTGTGTGTTCACTGTGTGCTGAGTGTGTTTCACTAATTCACGGATTGGGATAAATGCAGAGACCAAATTTCCCTTAAGGGATCAAAAGAGTATATATACTTATATACTTATACTTATACTTAATCGCCTGCCCTGGGCCCATTGTGTACAGGTGAGGAGTCTAGAGTGGTGTTGCACAGGTGTTTAATCGCCTGCCCTGGGCCCATTGTGTAGGTGAGGAGTCTAGAGTGGTGTTGGACAGGTGTTTAATCGCCTGCCCTGGGCCCATTGTGTAGGTGAGGAGTCTAGAGTGGTGTTGGACAGGTGTTCAGGTGCCCTGGGCCCTTGGACTGGTGCAGTATATCAGTGTGGTGGCAGTCAGATATGATGGTGGCCTGTTCCTTTCCAGATTTTACACACAGGTGTAATCAGTGTGTTGGCCATGGCCGTGCTGCACATGCCTTTTGCCAGTTTAACTATTTCATGCTCAGTACTCCGCCCTCAAAGAGTAGACCATGTTAGTCTGAATGTTAGGCACTAAAACTTTCTGGAAGGAGCTAATCTCCGGTTCAAGCTCAACTCTTAAGATGCAATCGGGTCTGAGAGAGTTCCTGAGCTCCTCTCGGCTCTTCCACAGGGGTCAGTTTGATAACCGCTCGGTGGCAGTGAAGCGGATCCTTCCGGAGTGCTTCAGCTTCGCCGACCGGGAGGTGCAGCTCCTGCGGGAGTCGGACGAGCACCCCAACGTCATCCGCTACTTCTGCACCGAGCGCGACCGCCAGTTCCAGTACATTGCCATCGAGCTGTGTGCGGCCACACTGCAGGAGGTAGGGCAAGCTCCTTCACCTGCTCAATTGTTTAAATCCATTGGATATCGATTTACAGTGACGATCCCTGCTGTCTTTATTTGCTCTCATGTTGTATGTATGGATCAGAGTCTATTAGAGTTTGGGAGCTGGACAGAGGTTATTTGATTATTGTTTATGGTGATGTCGGTATGGAGTAATTCACTGTTTATGGTGATGTCGGTATGGATTAATTCACTGTGTGTTTCTGTTCTGACAGTATGTGGAGCGTCCTGATTTTGACCGCCACGGTCTGGAGCCTGTCTCTCTGCTGCAGCAGGCCATGTCCGGCCTGGCTCACCTCCACTCACTCAACATAGGTAAGCTCTTACGGAAGTCCAGAGTGACGTCCTGGGGCCTAGGTACTCAATCTAGGCACCTTCATGGCAAGATTTCCATGAACATCCCCTTTAGCCTTCATGTGTCTACTCGATAGTAATTCTGATACAGTGTGATTAGTAACCGTTTGAACCAATCATCCTGAGCTTGGCAGAGCTGTTAATGCTATGTATGTTTGCTATTTCCATTAGCGATGGGGCCCCAGTTTCAATGACAGTTAGTCTATCATGTGAAATGCATGGACCAAATTAACATAGATCAATGCAACATAGCAAATTATACACTGTATACATTGATCAGATATGTATACAGTGTAAAAATAGCTATATATATATATATATATATTCAAATCAAGGTCCATGTCACTTTGTGAGAATATAATAGACAAAACAGGGTCCTCATACAGTGGAATGTTAACTGTGACCCTTTAAGGAAATCCATAGAACTAAAACTAAAGAATCTTTGTCCTCCTCCTCTGCTGTAGTGCACCGGGACCTGAAGCCCCACAACATCCTGGTGTCCATGCCAAACGCCCACGGGCGCGTGCGTGCCATGATCTCGGACTTTGGCCTGTGCAAGAAGCTGGCGGCGGGCCGCCACAGCTTTAGCCGGCGCTCCGGCGTGCCAGGCACCGAGGGCTGGATCGCTCCCGAGGTCCTGAGCGAAGACTGCAAGCACAACCCGGTAGGTAGCAGGATGGTAGGATTGGCATGTAGACGGAGAAGGAGAGATATATGAATAGTTTAATACATACATACAATACAAGATTTTTACTTTGAAAATCAGTCAGTTAATAACTGATTAGTATTTATATGGTTCTCTTTTCATATGTTGTCCAGATATATTACTGTATGTAGCTTTTTTTTATAGTATAATTATGATGCAAATGTGTGTCTCTTGTATTCATTGTAATACCAGACCGTGTAGTGCAGATCTTTAACGTGTGCCTCTCCTCTTCGTGCTGGTCTCCCGTCCTCAGACATGCACAGTGGACATCTTCTCGGCCGGCTGTGTCTTCTACTACGTGGTGTCCTCAGGCAGCCACCCGTTTGGGAAGTCCCTGCAGCGGCAGGCCAACATCCTGCAGGGCACCTACAGCCTGGAGCAGCTGCAGCCGGACAGACACGGTGAGGCCCGGTGCTCAGTCCCTCCAGGCCCTGCTCACAGAGCCCTGGCTTGGCCGTCTCACCCACCATGCCCGGAGTTCAAGCACCAAAAATAGATCTATTGATTACCTCTAATGAGGAAAAATAGCTTTAAAATGTCTGAATCAATTCAGGCACAGAAATTCCCCCTGCTTCAAGCCCTATGGAGCTCCATCTCAGAGCCTATTAAAAATACTTCCCTTCGTGATGAGCGATTATTGGCACAATCAAACAGGCGTTATTTTCTTCTCACACACTTTATCATGTTTTAGCACTTCTGCTGTCTACTTCCTGTTTGCCTACTTTACTTCCTTTAAACGCTCTAACACCCATGACCTGATTCCAACTTTGGTCCAGTTTTTTTAATCCCTCCTGCCCATCCTGGCTGATGCTTTAACACATTATTAGGTCACTTACAGTAATCTGCTTTGCCCTGGTGAAGGGGGGCTAAAGTTATTACAGTTTTTCACAGTTGCTAAAACACTAAACTCCAATCTCTGAACCAAATTCTCAGTTATTTTTGCTTTGTTTGGTTTTTTAGATGCAAAATGCATTTACTGTATTGTAAACAATGAACATTACTCCTGGAGCTATATGAGCTGCGCTGAACACTGTGTTTTCCTTTTTTTGATGTAGTGTCTAATGACTGCTCAGTAGTGTTCTCATTTTACTGCTTTGTGAGATTATCTGAAGACAGTGTTTGGTTTTGAGCATAGGTACTGTTTTGAGGCAATTGTAAGGTTTGCAGAGGTTGTCAGTTTTTGTAGATGTAGTTTGAGATTTGGGATTTGTGTTTACAGTTTTGAGAAAAAGGGTTGAAGGTTTCAAAAAATGTGTTTTAGCAATTTTGAAAAACTGTAAAAAAGGGGGAGCTGAGTATATGGCTATACTGAGTGTGTGTGTGTGTGTGTGTGCGTGGTCCCCCCAGAGGACATTGTGGCCCGAGAGCTGATCCAGCAGATGCTGAGCATGGAGCCGGAGCAGCGGCCATCGGCGGAGCGCGTGCTCAAGCACCCCTTCTTCTGGAGCCTGGAGAAGCAGCTGCAGTTCTTCCAGGTCTGAACAGCAGTGCCCACACACACACACACACACACACACACACACACACACCTTCACACCTAGCCTTGCTACACTCCTAATACGACACCCTCCTCTTAAATACCATAATTATTATACAGACCTGCTCACACACCTTGCACCCTGCCCTTCAGACCCAACCTTTGGCCTGGTTCACTATCCAATTCATGTCTTTTAATTAGAGGGGATGCATTAAGTACTTATTATTTTTCTTTTTACCTTTTTGTGCGCGCTATTCAGCCCAAACCGCTTAACGTACAAATTTGGTTCAAACACCGTTCCGTAGATCTTCCAAGGCTTTACCGTCCTATCCGTTTTTCATTTTTGAGAAGTTTATACTTTTTGAGATATTTGTAATTTGTAGTGTATTTTCCCCCCATAGACTTGGATGGGGGCTGTGATGTCATAATAGAGCCAGCTGCGCTCGTTAAGTAGTTCTCAGAGCAGTTCCCAGGCTAATCAGAACACTGGCACAGGTGTCACCTGTGAGGAATTCAACCGTCTCAGCCTCTAAGCATACAATCTAGCTCTACCTGAACTACACATCCTGTTAAAGTGTTTTCTGTGTGTCAAAATAAAAGTCCCATCCATATCTCATGCATTCAGCATTATATCTCCAGAACGGCTTGACGTACATGCTTCAAATTTGGTACGAGTGTTTTTATGTTTTTAACCAGCAGACTGCATCCTCTCATGTAATTCCTCGGAATTGCATTTCTAGTGTTATTTATAGATTCATGTTATGTTCATGTTATGTTATTTTCCCAAAGCTTTCCTTTGTGTTTTTTTTTTATCAGTAGCACCTCATTCATTGTATGTTACTCTTATTGTGATGCATGTGACAATACTACGTACCTGCAGCTGCTCACTGTCTGTGTAACCTCATGATCTCACAGGATGTGAGTGACAGGATCGAGAAAGAGCCGCTGGACGGACCAATCGTACGACAGCTGGAGAGAGGGGGGCGGGCCGTGGTGAAGGGAGACTGGAGAGAGCACATTACAGTGCCTTTGCAAACAGGTCAGAGACTGGTCTCCAATAGGCACCAGTAGGCACGCCTGCTTTTTCATTGAGGAGGACAATTAGCCTACATACAAGAGAGCTTATCTGCTGGCCAAACAAACAAAAAAAGAAAACCATAAAGATAAAATTTTATATGTTGTAAGTTATCTAAGGGAAATCTTTTACATATATTTGTCATTGGGAGATTTAACAGGATTGTCAAAAAAAGTAATGATTTTGAAGTGATTTGGTTAAAGATGGTGTTTTATTAATGTGTGTGTGTGTGTGTGTATATACACATATATAATTCTTTTTTTTTTTTCCAGATCTCCGTAAGTTCCGCTCATATAAAGGTGGATCTGTAAGGGATCTCATGCGTGCGATGAGGAATAAGGCAAGTATTCAGCTGAATTACACTATGACATTGAGTTGTTAAAGCAACACAATGTGGTTTCTGTACCATAAAATAACTGCTTCAAACTTATTTTGAAGCCACACTGACCTCCAATAAGGGCAGTGGTGTCTCTGACAATGCTGATGCGAACCTGCACTAAATATGCGCATTGCATTATGCAACATTGTTGCCGCGGGTGGGGGCTTGCCCTTTTGGACTGTTTTAGACAAATTTGGTACCCCCTTGGTGTTAAACGGCTACTCGGCACACAAAACAGACAAAAGGGGGAATTGATTCATCATGTTGCTTTAAGTTGGTGAAGATGCCTCTAATGTGTTTCCCTTTGGACTCTGCAGAAGCACCATTACAGGGAGCTGCCCCCAGAGGTGCAGGAGACACTGGGCTCCGTCCCCGACGAGTTTGTGGCCTACTTCACGTCCCGCTTCCCGTCCCTGCTGACGCACACCTACCAGGCCATGCGTCTGTGCGCCCAGGAGCGGCCCTTCCTGCCCTACTACCACCACACCGAGCTGCCCGCACCCCCACGGACTACACCCCCCGCCCCCCCCACACTGCCGCCCCCGGCGGGCCCCTGTGCGGACACTGCCCCCCAGTGCTCGGAGCCGCAGCAAGCAGACCGACCGCAGCCCAGTGCTGCAGTGCTGCAGGCCACAGTCGAGTCCACTGGCTCAGAGCATAGTGTGACGGCTGCATTGTCCACTGGACCTGTGGCTGCTCCAGCAGAACCGCTCACGGAGCAGCAGAGCGCCCCAGAGCCACCCAGTGCACCTGCAGACCCGACACCGCTTGGCGGGCCAGAGTGATGTTGGTCTGGGCATAGGGTGAAGGGTCGTTGCCTTGGCAGTGGACACATTCCAGGGGGCTGGCCTGCACTCTCTGCTCTCTCGCTCTGTTTCTGGTGTGGACCAGGCCTGCAGTGCCTGGGCCTTGCCTGTAGGTGGAGCAGTAGCAGCAGCAGCAGCAGCAGTAGCTCCCAAATCCCCCTTTTACTCATACCCACTGAAGTGCCTTGACTTGGAACCCATAAGAGAGTCTGAGGAGTCAAGAGTTCCTGGCGAGAGCCGCAGGAGTGGCCTTGAGTGTGGTGGAGTTGTGTGATCCACAGAGACGTTCTAAAGAGCCTGTTCTCTTTTGGAGTGCACACATACAGTGCATGTAGTGGAGCATTACATTTGATTCTTTTTTTTCAGACACTTGACATTGACAGAATTTTTTTTATTTCTCTTATCCTTGTGCAATGTTGTTTATATTAGTTAAATGAGTTTTCACTGTCAAATGTTTATTTTTGCATAAATACCAGTGGCTTGATTATGATCATTTTAAGCAGTGAGCAATGAGTGCCTTATGAAACACACACATGTACGCACACACACACACACACACACACACACACACAGGACAGACTTAAAATGATTATTGCATTGTTGTGCGTATGTGGTCCGGCTTCAGTGTGGACATGTCTTAATGGGTGAATGGCCTGGTGTCCTTTTCCTGCTGAGTTATCACTGTCCTGAGAAAGTGACCATGCCTGTCTGTCTGATGACGGATGATGGGACACTTTCAGCTGTACAAGTGCACATCTTCACGTCTCACTTCTCTTTGGGTTTTACCTGTACTTTTGTACTTTTGTATTCTTCTTTTTCATCTGATCAGCTTATGCCCAAGAGCATTATGGAAAGTTATCCGATGAGATAAGTCTTGTTGTTTTATCACTACATTTTCAAGTCCTATTTTTCATGAACTTACCAGTACAACCTGATTTTTTGCTCTAAAGCCCAAATTGGTGCACAAGTAAGAACTCTTCCCCTATTTATTTGGAGCATTTTAGTAATGTTTTTTTTCCAATCTCAGGAAACGGAGATGGACATTTAGAATAATCCGTCCTCTTGATGTTGCTGTTAACATGCCTAATTTAAGTGAAGCCCCCGACTCCTTTGAGTTGTGTTAATGGGGACTCTAAAAAAAAATGCATTTTTATTTTGTAATGTGGGCCTGTGCCTAATGATGGTTATAAATGCACAGTGTCAGTTCAATTTTATGATGTGGTGTTTAGCAGGCTTTGTTTGTATTGTGGATGCCTGAGTAACGTGCATCTTGTGTCTGTGATTTATTTTATTTTTTAATCAGTCCATGAGTATGCAACGTCTCGTTTCTAATGCAACAGGTTTTCCAGTCGTCTTTGAAGCCAGGCCACTTATCTGTCGAATTCAAGCTGCTATGTGAAATGCCAAATAAATAAGAGTACAAACGACTGCTGTGTGATAACTTTTGTAAGCTTACCACCACACTTTTGCCCTCCCCAAGCATGAAGGAAACAATGGGCAGATTCACCTCTCTAAGTTTCGATTTCCACAAAACATTATTCGAGCCACTTAATGCCCTCCCACTGAGCATAGAGCAGCAAATCGGAAGCATCCCGAGTTTGATCGACCTCGGTTTCACTCGGATGACAATGGCATATTTTACGAGATTATATTTCTGTTTGCGGGCGATATCCTAGACTACATATAATGGTGAGTAGGCTAAATCGAAAATCAGATGCGTGGTAATTTGTCGTTTGTTGGCCTTGTATTGGCATTCGTAATACAATTGGGCACATTGTTCTATTTTGTTCTTACAACAGTTACGACAGCGAACAATCAAAAACACTTTCGTTAGCTAAAACGTAAGCGTTAAGGTTGTATAGGCTAGTTGCAATCCATCGTGAAAGATTGCGTTTTCGGCTACAATTAACGTCCGCACTTGGCTGCCCCAGGCCATTTTAGGCTTGGCGTCATTCCTGGCACAGCCTAGGTTGACTTCTGGTGTAAGCATTTGCGGTACAGACAAAGAGTACAGTAGCCTACTCTTACTTAAACGAACTAAAATTAAAAAGAAAACACACAATCGATCAGATTGTTTAGAATAATAGCTGGTAATGAATTACAATATCTTCTTGCGCCTCTGAAAAACGTAAGGCATTATTAATACATTCAATATTTCCTGTCCACCAGATAGCGCCATTGTAGCCTACTGCACGTCGAAGTGCCGTGAAATTGCGCCATCTAGTGGCGATGAAATGCATCAGCTATAAGGCATGAAGTACCAGAGCCGTGTACGGCTCTGTGAAGTTCCGTGCCATTGCGCTATCTGGTGGACATGGAATATGTAGCCTATTATATTTATTATAGAAGATCGGACCTCGACAAATCTTGTAATTTATAGCCTACCACAGAGTTTTTGAGTCACATTATTGTAAATTTCATACGATGATGCATCATTCCACAAAATGGTTTGTCTTCTCTATTAGAAAGTTATTCTAAATATAGCCTATAGCATTAACTCAAAACAGCTGGCTTATGTCATTTTGATCTGTAAAAAATGTCACATGCAGCCATGATTGACTTTACATTTACATTACATTACATTTAAAGGAGAAAGCGATTTTTCACATAGATCTTTCTTTTTTGAGGTCACAGAGTACTCTCTATGGAGAAAAAAACCTAAAACGACAAGTTCAAGTTGCTGCAGCCAGCAGGTAAAGTAGCCAGGCTGCTACAGCACTACACTCTGGGAGCATGAACATTGGGGCTCACGAACGGAGATCTACATGAAAAATCGCTGGATTCCTCCTATAAGTGCAATATAGGGGAAAGGAATTTTGAAGTTTTAAATGACCAGCTTGATGGAGGAGTTCAAATGTGTTAAGGTCAGTGTGGAGTCTGGAGATGGGTCTGTCACAGTCTTGCCTGTCTAGAATCCAGTTATCAAGAACACTGTCCCATCAGTGAACATAGGGAAAAAGTGGAATCCATGAGAAGCAGTCAAATATGCTCGAGGCACACTGCATAGGGACATTGGTGGGCAAGCACGTCGTAGAAGAGGAAGGTTTGGTATTGATCCACAAAAGATTTCATTCGAGTAATTTGTTAACATTTATTTTAACTAATGACATAGAAAATTAATTGCATCCACATATTCTCATGGACTGCAGTGGAGTATTAGGGCCACACATAAAGAAAAAGATTTTGCCGAGATTAAACTCGACATGTCAATTTTAAAGTTGACTCGACATTAAACTCGAAAAAAAACTATTTTTGCAATTTTCACTTCCTCCCACAATTCATTGCAACAAACATTTATAGAACCGCAACTTCCATCACAATCAGGAAATCAGGCATTTTAGGCCGCAACAATCTCAAAGAAGGAAATCCTGGTGGGACTGGGAATATGTTGTGTCATGCTGTGAAATAAACTTGGTTGTTGATTGCCCAGTTTGGGAAATCCACTTTAGCACAAGGAATTTAACACCTTATCTTTGAAAAGTCTGAACATGTATTAGGTTTCAGTTGGTATTATTGGTGGTTATTCTGTGATAGCATAATTGCTGAAGGGAACCTTAAAAGGCATGATAAAAAGAAAAATGGAGGTATACCTGTGCAAGGCTACTTGGTTTGCACTACTTTGATCACAATTTGCAATACTGTAACTACAATTCAGTGTAGACATTTTTTCTTTCACAGGTACCTAAACCTGATTAAACAACACCTACTGAAAATAGTCCTCCAATTTGAATGATGGGTAAGTGTAAAGAGCATGCTTTGAAATATAATACTTCTCCATTCATCTCAAATAAATTAATTGATATGTTGTTATTGTTTGCAGCAGAATTTGACAACGTTCCTGTTGAAAAATGGACAGAGGCTTTGGTAAGCTCCTGGCTGAGGTCCATCGGCGTAAAAGAACAATATGTGACCAAACTCAATGAAGAGGAGGTAGATGGGCGGATTCTTCTGGAATTGACAGAGGACTATTTGAAAAGAGAAACTAGAATGAAATCTGGACCAGCTCTGTTGATCATCAAGAAGAGGAATGAACTTGTTGAATCTCTTCAAAAAGCACATAAAGTCCCCCAAAATCAAGACAGTTTTAAAAGCGAAGGTGATGATGCAAACAATCATCCAGACACCAAGGACAAGATTTCAAAGGCCAAGGAAACCTCTTCAAACATTGAGACACAGACCTTGCCTGGGTTAACCTCAAAGAAAGACTGTAAGCCTAGACCCTTATGCAAAGATGGTATTGATTTTACTTATGTTAAGAACAATGTCTTAAAACCTGAATCTGGAATTATCGATCTTATCTCTCCCTGTCATGAGTACAAGTCATTTGCTGTTGCAGTAAGTTTAGACCGCACAAGACTACAGGCTAAATTTGCCAAAGAGGTCATCAAATTTGGCACTGGTTGCATGAACATACGATCAAATGGCACCATACATTTCGGTGTAATGGACAGTAGAGATGATGCTGGCTATGTGCATGGGGAGATCATTGGTGTGCCTGTGCTAGAAAAAGACATCTATGTCGATGCTCTTGATCATATTGAGAGATCCTTTTCAAGTGTTGACAGAGAGGATGTGAGACAGTGCATACGGCCACCTCAGTTTATTGAGGTGATTGATATGAACAGCTCAGAGAAGAGGTATGTGGTGGAAGTTGACATTGTACCAGCAATAAGCATTGTGAGGAACAGAGTGTACTCGGTTCGCCTTCCTAATTTTAAAGAGAAATCCAACAAGGTTGAGTTTGAGAAGGAAACCATCTATTGCAGGGTAGGCTCAAAAACAGAACCGGTTAATGATCAAAATGAGTTTTACCAAAGGGTGCGTGACAGGGATTCCCGAAGAGAGGAGGCTGAGCAGTCATGTTTTGAAAGCAGCCCAGACTTCAGCCAAGACCTTGGAAGAAAGCTCACAATGCTTGTAACCAGTGGCAAGAAATTCATTGAGAAGGAAAAATGGTACATTCTCATCACAAACAAACTCAAAAAGGAAGATCTGAACAGCATTGACTTTCTGTTGAATATGAAGCTTTTCTGTGTTTTCGACTTTGATGCAGACTCCAAGGTGTCAGGATTGTGCAGTGAGTACTCAAAACACCATGCTGCAAACTTGCATTTCATGCAAAACTACAAAATTCCCAACACAATGAGCATCAGTGAATTTGAGAGTCATCTTCACTTGTTTGAACAAACCAGTTGGATATTTTGCAACGGACGCAATGACTTCAAAGGAAATGAACCTCAGTGTGATGAAATGACATGGATCAAAACCAAAATGACTCTCCTCCGAGAATGTGTGTCAGTGATTTGTAAACAGATATTGCCAAAAGGCACCTTCCTGGTAATATTCCTGCTCACATCCCCTGTTGAAAAGCCTTTACTTCACACTTTCTATGAGTTCTTTACTGACATGGAGGGTCACGAAGACATCATATGTATCTCAGAATCAGAAGACAACTTCCAAAAGTGGCAGAGCTTTGCAGAGGGGTCTTGTGGTGTGGAAACCGTAAACCGCTCAAGCGTTGTTGGAATGAAAATGAGTCATGTTAATGCAACCCTACAGCGCATCCAGCCCGTGACCTCACGCTCCATAAAACACTTGCCAATCTATGTGAAAGGAGAGTGCAACCTTGAGACTCGTGAAGAGGAAAGGATGTATTCCCTTGAGATCCTAAGTGTCAACCATTGTGATGAAACTAACCCTGACTTTGTTGAAGATCAGAAAGAAATAATTGAAAGGCAGTTTTATCATGGAGGGAATGTTAGTTGGTTGAACTTTTGGCTTGCAGACAAAAAGTTTGTTGGGGAGGTCATTCAGAGGGATGCTTATCAAGAAATTTCAGACCTTATCAATGACAACCTCAGAAGAAATGTTGACCTGCCTGTCAGTTGCCTGAATATATATCATCATCCTGGCAGTGGTGGTAGCACAGTGGCCAGGCAAGTTCTTTGGAACAGTCGAAAAATGTTACGATGTGCTGTGGCGAAATCATCATACTCTGCAGCCATGGTGTCAGAGCACGCATTTCATCTTCGAGAATATGAGGAAAAGGACACCCAAAAATGCCTCCCAGTTCTCTTGCTTTTGGAAGACTGTGACAAAGAATACCTGGACGATTTAAAGAATGAATTAGAGGTAGCAGTCAACACCAAGAAAATACCACGTGGAACACTGTGTTTCATCTTGTTGAGCTGCAGGAGGTCACACAACCCAGAGCGAATGTGTAGAGAGTCACCCTTAGAGAATGTTGCAGTTACTCACAAGCTCTCAGATAAGGAAAAGAGACTTTTTGCAGGAAAACGAAAGACACTTGAGCAACAGTACCAGCCAGAGTTTATCTTGACCTTTGTTTTGATGAGTGAAGAATTCGATCATCAGATGGTTGCTGATTATGTTCAACAGTTTGTCACTCATTTGCTTCAGGGGATTGACCATGCGTCAATGGTCACTCGGCTTATTCGCTATGTGGCACTGCTGAATACCTACGTGCAGAACTCTTTCCTCTCTCAGTCTCACTGTGAAGCCCTGCTTGCCATCTCAATCCACATGGATAGATTTCGTCAGCATACCTTTGAGAGATCACTGAGTGAGCAGGCAAAATTGGTGTTCATACACTTGAGAGATGATAGAACGTACATTCAGTCAGTTAGAATTATTCATCCCTTGGTTGCCAAGGAAATACTGCACCAGCTCTTAGATGATCAGCTGCAAAGCCAACTGGCATTGGATCTACTTCACGAAGATGTGCTGTTTGAGAACAGGTTTGGCAAAGATGATTACATGAAGTTTCTGCGAGCCCTGTTCATGAGGCGCAGCAGAATAAGCAAAGGTGATGAATTTGACAGTTTCTTCTCCCCACTCATCGACTATGTACGAGAGAATGAAAGTCCTGCGCAGGCCATTGAGCTTCTTAAGGAGGCATACATGCGTTTCAACAAAGATGCTTTCTTTGCTCAGCAACTGGCCCGTCTCAATTATCGTTATGATCAATTTGAAGACGCGAAGCACTGGGCAGAAATAGCAGCTTCTAAAATGCCTACCAACTCCTACATACTAGACACACGAGGTCAGGTTTACAGGAGATGGTTCACAGCAAAATGTAAAGCACTTGAAAAAGTTACAAGAACGCCTGAAAACACAGCAGATGCCATTGATACGGCTCTGATAGCCTTGGAGTGCTTTCAACAGTGTGAAAAGGCAGCAATCGCAGATGTTGAAACCATGAACAACTCAGGCTTTTTTGCTGCAGTAGAAGTGGGATGCAGCTTGTTGAAACTCCTGTTTTCCCTACATATTTTCTCCAACAAGAACTATGGCTATTCAGAGTGCATGAAATACCTGATCACTGACTACATTCCTGAGGCAGTAATAAAACCATGGGAAAATTTTCATTCCAAACTGAAAAACCTTCAATCCTCAATGCGTGAAGCTTTGGAGTGGATATCAGAAGACCTGAGCTACTTTCAGACTGATTTGAGCACTGATGATGAAGAGACCACAGAAAGTTGTGAGGCTAAAATAAACCACCCCAAGAACTGGCTGGTAAATAAGTCTTCTGTGTACGGAAAGTACTTCTGTGATACGTCTCTTGACACCATGAAAAAACAGTGTCAGTCTAACCCAGATAGTTTGACTCCCTTTATGAAACGTATGCTGATATATCGCCTTGGTGGGGGAAATATCACCACAATCTTCTCACTTTTAAGTGACCTGAAGGACAAAGACCAAGTCAAGATACTTGAAGACATCATCTCATTGTACCCAAGGAATCCACTGAAAGCAAAGCTGGATCAGATGGATCTTTCCAACTACATAGCCACTCACATTGCTCTGAGTTGCCTCTCACCTCAGTCCCCAAAACTGGCCACTCTCAAGGATCTTCGGAAGCTAACCCAACAATTTCCCATTGAGAAACGAGACTGCTTGTCAAGTGCTCTCTTCCTTCTTACATTGCTTTACTGGCCAGAAGAGCATGACACTGAGGATGTGAAGGATGAAAAATATGATGTAGTTCTCTCAGCAGTGGAATTCCTCAAACGTAGTTACTGGACAAAAATGAAGGATATCCCACAGAGAAGGAGGAGGATATTTACTCATTTTTTCCTGGGTAACGGAAATGGCTTTGAGAAGTTTGTTCACAAAACTAAAGTGGAAAAGATCACAAAACTCCTGAGCGTTTCAGAGAAGAGGATGAAGTGGTTTCGTGGGGAGGTGTGGAAGATGCCAGAAATTGCAAAGTTGTGCAAGCATGTAGCTGGCTGGACAGAGGATGGGACTGTGTACCTTGAAGGTCCCGGGGGAGGAAGTTCAACATCCCTGCTCTGAACACAGGTTCTGTGCCTTATGGGAATGAGAACGTCACTTTCTATTTGGGTTTCACCTTTCGAGGCCCAGTGGCCTACAACATTACAGCAAAGTTGTAGTCAAATCCGAGATTATCATGGAATTTCTGTATGCATTTTTACTACCAGAAGTGAATAATTACACATTGCAGAAAACTTCTCTGTGTTACGTTGTTCAAAAAAGTCAGTAGTATTTTGTTTTATCAAGACGTGTCCCCTCTCCATAGCATCTCTTATCACCTGATTATTTAATGACTGACTGATCTAGGCAAGGTATTCTAGGTTATTGAATTCTGCAACCTTGCTTTCCCACTCTTATTATGTGTGCATTTATTTGCTATATCTTTTCATTCACTCATCACAATTTAACAGCAGAATATCCCTCCACTAGTTGCTCTTTATTTTTGCCATAAATCTGTTGCCCTTGCCCAATATCACATATCTGAGTCATACATGAGGGTCTGGCTCTATGCTGTCTTTGCCGTTTTTATCTCTGTAAAAGAGGACATTTCAAAAGTTTAATGTCAAATGTTGAATGGGAGCAAATTACTTTATATGATATGAAGTAATCATATATCATATCATATAAAGTAATATCATATAATTGATATGATATACTTTTTATTTTTTATAAGAAAGGGACTTCTTGTTATACATGGCTAGATTTAAAATGTTTTTTTACGATTACTTCAACTATGTGCCTCATATTTCATCTATAATTTCACTGTTAGTCTTAATGTTATGAATATTGTTAATCATGTTTAACTGTTAATATTATCCAAATATATATTAAAAATCTAATATGTCCTTCTCTTGGATTGTAATATTTCTCTTTATTCAGACAAAAGTTTGTCTTTATCAACATGATTCATCAACATTAAAAACATTAGAAGTTAGCAATCCTCTTTGGGAATATTTTTACCACAATTGCGTGCCACAATGATTAGCACCCCTGCTTTCATCATCTGTCGAAAACCAATACTTCAGGTATTGATTAGTATTGATCATGATGGGCTTAATGGGCATATTCGAATGTTACAAAGTTGCAACTGTGTCTGGTGCTGCTACTCTGCATTGGCAACCATTGCGCTAGAATAACTGTATTGTTTGGCCAAAAAAATATTATTTATACATAAATAATAATATTTAGCATTTACGTGTCTTTATTTAATGAAATCTTGCCACTAACATGTAGCAATCATTTTAGAAAAAAGGAATAAGCTCTGCAAGGGCTTTAGAGCAGCTTTGTGTCGCGTCACTTTGCGTCATGCCTAAACAACACTTTTCAAACACTTCTGAAAGTGAGGATGACTATGGCTTTAGAACACACACACAATCATATTACACTTGGAGTTCACAAAGAGATGCAAGACTGGATGGAGAGAAGTAGAGAAGCATGCTTTATTTTCTTTGGCTAGTACATGGCAACACCATGCAGCAGTCACATTAGCTTAGCTTTGTAACTAATTCAGTCTCACAAGAATAATTATCTATCCAGGAACAGGATGATATTCTAACTATTAAAGCTGGAAATGTGAGAGCTCAATCATAGCAAATTTACTTCAATAAAATAATGCAGGCTAAACAGTGTTTCTCAGTGCACTGTCTCATATGACTCAGTACACTGTCATAAATTTAATTTAATTCAAAAATAATGTCGTATGTGATGGCATATGCATCGCTATAAACATACAACTTGTGGTCAGAAGGGTTATAGTTGAGGGACTGTATGTTAGTGTGCATCTTCTTAAAGCGGATGCTCAAATTGTAGCTCTCCATGCCACTCTTTGTATCAAAGGAGTAAAAGATCTCCTCTGTCTCCTTGTTAACATACCGTGTGGCGTAGAGAACACCACACACCATGAAGGTGTTGGTGGCCGTGCGCTTGTGAAGGGAGGTCTTCATCGTGCGGCCAAGCGTTGGGACATCACCAGGCTCCACTTTACTGATTATCACATTGCCGTAGTTCTCTGCCGAGGTGTAGGCTACCCACACACCGGACTCATCTGTGACAAAGTCTAAGTCTGTGTAGACGTAGCAAGCCTCCAGGTGGCAGAAGGGGAACTTGTTGTTGATCCCAGAATTTTGGGGGAGGGACGCCGTGGTGACCACTCGTGATGTCAAGTTGAAACGGCAGACAGAGGGGTTATTGTAGCAGCCGTAGTACAGCGCATCCCCATACATCACCACATTGGGGCCTTGGATGGTGTTGGTGGTGGGGTTGCCAGAAGCAATCGCGACGTCCTTCGGACTTACCCCTGCAATCAGAGCACTGAGGCTGGTGTACTGACGGACATAGTTAGCGTAGACGTTACTGCTCGTCAGTGGTATCAGCCAGTACCAACTCTCCTTTCCGGCTGTAGGCCGTGGGTCTCGGCCCCAGGATCCGTAGGTATAAGAGGTACCATACTGGGTGACTGTGTACGTTCTGGGACCTTCCACCCTCACAGGGCGACCCTGAGGGCAGGTTGCTGCGTAGAAGGGGAATGAATGAATCAGTTACGGGAAAAAACAAAGCCTCAAATTAAGGTGTTACCTGAGGCAGGTGTAGTCTTACTTGGGGTAGTTGGAGGAGGTGGTGGTGTGGCCAGAAGCTCCTCCTGACACTGGGCCAGACTTCTCTTCAGACGTTTATTCTCCTTCAGTGTCTGAGCAATTTGCATGTGGTCAAATTTCTCCAGCTGCTTCAGCTCAGTTTGTACCTGAAGCATCTAGATTTTTTTTTATTAAAAAAGAAAAATGTTCTCAAGAAAAACAAAATGTGTTGGAATGGTTTTCCATAAATACACTTTCAAGGGATATCTAGATAGGAAGAGGTAAAACTGTAATATCTGAAATGTTGTCTGCAGGAATTCACAATTATTATTATGACCGCCGCGCAGCGAAGCGGCACACACACAAGCACGCACACACACACACACACACACACACACACACACACACACACACACACACACACACACACACACACACACACACACACACACCCACACACATAACATAAACATAACACAAACAATCAAGAATTTCTCAGAATTATGAACAGGCAAGATGGAGGTGGGGTTGTATAAAATTAATTTTACATGTGAAATCTATGAACTAATCATGTTTTGGTACTTGTTGTCTAGCAGATACCAGTGAGAATTGAGTGTGGATAATGCAATTTAGTGAGACAGTTAGAATCATATAGGCCTTTCAGCGTGATTTCTTTTTGTGGAAAAAATGTGCTGGACTGGGCGGCGGTCATATTTTGTACCACTCTGCGGTACATCTAGTTTTAACATAGGGTCACTGTCAATTTATGTAACAACTACTTAATATCTTGTCAACAACAACAAAACAAATTGCTTGAATGTAAATGGCACCAATTCAATTCCTAAAATATGAATGGAATCCATTGTATGAGCAACACCATTGTCTACGTTACTAAGTGACATTTTATATTTAAACCACACCCTTCTATCTTGATACAGTTTGAAACTCACAGTTGCATTGACTTTTCTGCTGAGACTTTGGTGCGTGTTGTGTGTTCTGTTGAGTTTGTTGATGAGCTGCAAGACCTCGGCCAGCTCGAGCTCTAGAATCCGTAGAGACACGGCTCCATACAAGCCACCGTCATCCTCACGCTCCAGTGCGGACACGTCCTCCTGCAGCTGCAGCAGACGCTGGCGCAAGCCCAGAAGCAAGGCAGCTTCATCTGACATCTACACATATAGAAATGAAACGGTTCATAGACAGACATGACATGTTTTTACTAGGGCTGTCAAAATAACTGATAATTTTGATTAATTAATTTGAGAAAAAATAACTGATTAAAAAAATAGGGCAGATTAATCGATCCCGTATGACCTTTGACCCCGAGCCGTTCTAGTCAGTAACCACTAGACTGTAAAATGAAGGGGAGAGAACAAAATGTGCTGCCTAGATCATTGATTGGAACATTTACTTTTAAAAAACAGCCTGATGGTGTTGATAAAAATAAGTTGTTGATTGAAATAAAGTCCTCTGCAATGTCTGCAGCAAGGAATTTACATATCACCGGAGTTCGTCAACTCTAAAGTTGCACATCAATGCAAAGAAATAGTGTTGACATTGAGGGGAGTGTTAATTTATTTTCATGGTGTTATATCTGTTGCCTGAAATGCCTTGTATGTGAAAAAAAACTTCTTCCCGAAGCACTTTTGAATTTATTTCCTCAGCATATTAGGTCATATCATAGATTATTATGGCCATTATTTGAACAGTGAAAATAATAATAAAAGAGTTTTTGAACTCTAATGTCACTAATGCTGATTATTCAATGATTTTTTTCAGATTCCAAAAATAATTCTGTGGAAATGCATGGATTCCAGTTGCTGCTGGAATCCATGCATTTCCATGGAATTATTTTTGGAATCTGATCCCTTATCATATCTGTTCATTCGTACTCGCCGCTCGACTTATCATGACTAAATTCAAGATGGCGGCGAACGGTAAACTTCCTGAAGGTACTGTCTGTATAAATCGTCTTGTAAATAAACTACCAGCGCTTTTTCAAAGTTCTCAATGTCTCGTTTTAAATGTCAGGGCCCTCGGAAGTGTGGAGCTACTTTGAGCCTCATAAATGGTGTAAAACAGTGATTTATTTGCATGGCTAGGCCGATGCCCGAGGCACCCCCTTTAAAAACCTGTTGGTAGCATCGGCTAACTAGTGCCAGATTTTGGAGTGCAGGGGACAAGCCGAGATGAGCTATAAGACATACGTTCACACTCGGTATCATGTTTCAACACACTTTAGGTCAATATCACACCGGAATTCTCCTTTAAATATTTAAAATACTTTCACAACAAAAATGATATTTGTGATTAATTTGGATTAATTAATCAGAGTATGTAATTAATTTGATTACATTTTTAATCAATTGACAGCCCAAGTTTTTACACATTAGTTAGATGGGTAGAGGACAGACAAATGCATAAATTCACACAAATGCAGATGGAAGAAAGAACAGCTATCCTAGTAACTTTACAACAGAAAGAGAGAGCTTGGATTTTAAATGCTTACATATGACAGAGATAGTAGATACCCCAAATACAACTAAGATTTCTCAAGTAAATGAGAAATTGCCAAAATCTATTCTCTAAAACAATTCTGTATAATATGTACTGTCTTTAGTACTCATCAAGAACATTTACTTCTTTGATGACTAGATGACTAATCTATGCTGTTACTTTCTTTGTTCTGAGATTTAATAGATTCAATAATTCTGGGCCCCAGCCCCATAATACTATATAGCCTATTCTATATGGGGGCCCTGTCAGTTGCTGGGTAAGTAGCTTCAACCCGGGGGCCCAGGTTTGAATCTCATCGACGGACATTTCCCAATGCTCTCTCACTCACTCACTTCCTGTCATTCTTAACTGTCCTATTTGAATAAAAGCAAAAATACACAAAAATAAACTTTAAAAAGACAGTGTGTAGGCTACCTTTGCAGACTGGATTTTCTGATTGCATTCCACAGCAGATTTCTCAATATTCATCAGTTTATCTTTAGGGAAGGGTTTCTCAGCGTTAGTCAGCTCACAAGAGCAGTCAGTGGCACTCGCACTCTGCAAAAGCGAAAATACAAAAAGAAAACCCCCCTCAGTATTCAGTCAGTTCTGAAAAGATGGCATTTTATTGTTAACCTTTCACACATACTGAAGAAGAAATCAATATGAATTATGACTGCGAAACACCCAACAACATCAAAGGTCACAGGAAAATAATATTTGAAATCTAGAATTACTGTTCTTCCTTGTGACTTATTCCTTGTTTACTGGTCACGAAGGAGTTTTCTGTAACTTGATGTTTGTATTTTTTTCTTTAAAGTATATAGTAATGCATGTAATACCTTCATGAGGAGGATGAACAAAACCCCAACTGTCCTCCACATATAGTCCAGTAAAGACATCGTGTTCCTGATGAGAGATGAAGAGAAGAGGACTAGACCTCTTCAGAACGCAGAACAAACAAACTCTTATGCCTCATGAAAATGGGTTTAAACATCCACATAGAAGGGGCTGGTCTTTTTTTATGACATGCTGAAATTGGAGAAGTGAAGGTGTTGTGAAATATTAATGGTCAGCGAAAAGGTACAAAGATGGGATCAACTGTCAACCACAAATGTACGTACACATATGAAACTGTCATTGTAAACATTTTCTTTTCCCCTTTCCTTTTTTCCCAACATCCTTTTTACACATATTTTGGGTATTTTGTTCTCATTTCATAACCCCAATATGTTGTGTAAGTTCTTTAAGAGGCACACAATGTGGTGTGGTAGTACACGTGGTAAAGTCTCCTTGGCTTCATCTGGGGCATTCCAGTGTGTCTTCAACATCAGGAGGAGTATTAAAATAGTTAGTGCTGTTCTTGAAAGAAATGGAGTAAAAAAAATACCCATGAGATATACAGTGAATGAGCTAGAAGAGCTGTCAGTGAGCACCGACTTCTGACAAGGCGATCTATGCAAGTCAAACTGGAGACATCAGTGTGTAATTGGCTTTTATGTGGACATAAACACTGTTATAATAATAATAATAATAGAATTTAAATCACCTAGGCAATCAGTTTGATATATGCATAGCATTGTTTTATTAATTACATGGCATGAGTACACTTACACATTATTCCATTAACTCCAAAGGCACTGTTTTGAGTGAGACTGTCCATTATTTCTTTTTTTATTATTATTATTTTTTTAGTCAAGCAGTGAAAAGTGGGAGGCCTATAATGCATGGGATAATGTTGACGTAAATCAGACAAAAGACGGGCCAGTCTCTAGTATTTGTTTAACAACCAGAAAATTAAAAATGTTCTCAGGGAGAAACCCCCAAATTCCTGTTTCAAAGTCCAACTTGATGATTTTAAGGGTCTAGGCCGGGGTGTGTTTATGTGCGCTATCTGTTACCATGCACACCATCCGTTTCAATGCACCCCCTAACAAATGGTTCCAACTGAGGTTGTTGCCTTATTATTGAATGACGATGAATGAGTTGCATTGTCTGTTTTTCTGATTGTCTGTCTGATGTTTCACAGCTACCACGTATTTGCAAGGAATAGCTCTGTTGGTTCCCTTGTGGTAAGATCTTTTGATTTTGGTTAGCTGACTCACAGCAGTGCTGACTGATGCAATTGATGTCGGCCTGTGCAACTGCAGTCCCAAAGCTATAACGTTAGTTGAGTAGGTTGCAAGGCTGCTATATGAATCAAGATGAATGACAGGCTTATATGAATGAAGGCACGAGGCAAAATAACAGGCCAACAATAATGGTCATTTTTGTCAAATTTGTCTGAATATTTTGAATGTGATAATTTCATTGGTATAATACTGTGAGACTCTTTCATGATAAATGTGTATAGGTCTACATCGTTTGTTTTCCATGGCGACATAGCATTTTAAAAAAAAAGTCAGGATCTGGCCTGGACTGATGCCTTTGTGCCACCCTGGTGGCCATTCTGTGTATTGTTCTCTGTCATGTGCTGGCTCTGTTGTGGGAGCTGAACTGGAGTGCACTTCAATATCAGACAAAAGGACCCTGAACAAACTAATCAACATCTTGGACAATGACTGTCATCCACTCCACAGCACTATCATAAAGCAGAAGAGCTTAACCAGTTGGAGACTACGCTCACTGCCATGCACAACTGACAGACTGAGGAAGTCATTTGTCCCCAGGGCCATCCAACTCTTCAATGCTTCACTTAAAGGAAGAGGAAAGTTAGACTTCTCTAGTCTATCTGCCTCCACACCTCCCTCTACACTTACACTCCCGTGACCTCTGACTGTACTGACTGTCCACTAGCCCACTGTGCTACTGCTTACACTGTCTACACTGTTTACTGGCTATATTAGCCCATGTACAACCACTCCCTCCATGTCCTAGTCTGGACTGTGGTCTATCATACTTGACCAATGACTGATACCCTATTACTGCAAAGCTATCCTTGCACTGCTGCTATAATTCTTATATTACTATGTTTACATTTTCCTCCATTTTGTCCATATAATTATACTATAACTGTTATATTACTATGCTTACATGTTTCTATTATATTGTCCATATTTAATACTGGTCTCTTATATTGATATTTATTATTTATGTTGCACTGTTGGACTTATTTGCACTACCATGACACACACCTTACTGAGCACCTTACCACAGCATATTAAATCACAGGGTCAGTCCCTGCCCTGTCACTGCAAGTGCCTCATGCTTATACATTAGGCCTACATTACATTCATCTGGATCATTAATGCTTATACAGTAGCCTACAGTACATGCATATGGATCCTTGTTTTAGTGTCTTTTACTGTTCATTTTAGTCATGTGGATTTGTTTTATCATCCTGTTTATGTTGTTGTGTGTGGTGTCAAAAGATACCTTGAATTTCCCCTTGGAGATCAATAAAGTATCTATCTATATATCTATCATGAGTTGACTCTAAATACCTAACGTCACGTAGCCAGGCCTGTATTCTTATCATAATTTTCTGAGCGGGTAGGCTACCTACCATAGACAGTAAAAGAAACTACCTACGGGCTGACTTCCATACAAATGACCTTTTCATCTTTACCGAAACCTAGCTTTGGTTCTGCGCACACCACGTTATTTTGTCCTTCCTGGCGTGCCGTCGACGGTAATACAACCAGTTGGAGTGGCAAATGAAGTTGCATATAAAAAAAAACAGTAGGCTTTAATCAAAGATCCTTGATTACTAGCTCCGCTTGAACCCTCTCTGCTTTAATGCTTCTTCACAGATTTCACGTTCTTGAATTGTGTTTTCTTTCTACATAATGAACGCTGCGGATTATGGTGCGTAATGGATTAGTAACTATTGTGATACAAGATTGCGAAAGCTCACCATTTCTAACCACCGTGCGCGACTACCACTCACCATTGAAAGTTCTTAACAGTCAATACATTTACGAGGCCGTGTCGCAAAGACTTTCTTGTCAATGACGCACTTTAATATTTGCTTCACAAAATGTTTCTGGTCATCTCTGTCTGTATTGTTGACATTTTCACTGACCTTATGGAGTTATTTGTCAGATTACCGACCCTTGCATCTAATGACTCATCCATACATCAAGGGAGAATCTATTGCATTAAAGGTTACACCTGAATGTCGACTGTCGCCGAGTCGGCGTCTTCTGGTTGTGGATAATCTTAACAGATCCCGCTCAATTTCGAGAGTCTTACGGGCAGCCAGGAGCCTTTGTGAATACAATGTACCCACAGAAAGTCGTTTCGACTGTGCTCGAGACCGAGCTTTAAGTAGGGCCGAGTGTGAGAACAGAGGCTGCTGTTATGTGCCTCTACCTACAGACCTGTTTGGTGGACCTCCGTGGTGTTTCTATCCCCCTTCTTACCCTGGCTACAAGATGGGCTCTTTCGTCCCAACTTCGAAGGGCAGGACTGCAAAATTGACCCGCTCCAAACCCTCCTACCTCCCCAGAGACATTCCAACTCTGCAGCTGGAAGTGGCAGAAGAAACAGCCGGTCGGTTGCATCTCACTGTGAGTTAGTGGATACTAGAGAAAAGAAAGTATTGTTATCCATTTAAATCAATTGTTCCTGCATATCATGGAAAAAATCCAATAGCCAGTCTCCTCCAGTCTAATTGACTGAAATGGCTTCAGGGAGATCTTCACATAAAGAAGTGATGAAGAGCTCCCTGTTGTAGTTATTGTCCATTTTTCTCTCACACAGCTAAAAGACCCCTCTTCTCCTCGGTATGAAGTTCCTTTGCCCCCTCCACCTCCTGAACCATCCTCTGGAATTCAGAACCCATTGTATGCCTTAGAGTTCCACTCTGAGCCTTTTGGGTTTGTGGTGTATCGTAAATCCAATGGTCGAGTTCTGTAAGTCTGCACTACTGTTAACACTTTCCAAACACTGTAAACCCTTGTTTTCATAATATAAAATTGACTTCAAATCACTTTGGAATCAAATAATGGAGTAATAATACTTGCTCTTTCAGCAAACATGATCCTTAGCATCTCTCTCTATCAATTTGTGTGTTGGGGATGGGTCACTGGATATTCCTGCTTTTGTTTGGGGGCATCTCAGTCTGAACACCACGGTTGCCCCGCTCCTCTTCGCTGACCAGTACTTGCAGATGTCCACCTCCCTGCCCTCCCGCCTCATCTCTGGGCTTGGGGAGCACTACACCCCCCTCACGCTTGACCTCAACTGGACCTCGGTCACCCTGTGGAACAGAGACATGGCTCCACATGTGAGTCCTGCAGACTGTTACCTCACAATAGCACTGTATATTCACTTGCCTGTCCTCACCTTCAATATGCTTTTAATGTGTTTTCAGAATGCCTCTTCACATGAAGCAATTTTACTGTTGAATGATTGAAGGCATTGACATATGTGCATATCTGTGCTTAATGCTTATCTGTACATTCACATAAATTAAATCCAAATGATTCCCGGATACATCAGACTTTATCTCATACATTATAATATGAGTGGTTGCCATGAAAAAACAAGTGTCTGTGTCATGTCATAGCTCTGCTTCTGGATAATGTATTTGGTACTCAGTGTGCACAAAGTCATTTAAAATGGCCTGTATATCCGTCTTTTTCCATCAGAGCAATGCCAATCTGTATGGCTCCCACCCTTTTTACCTGGTCCAGGAGAGTGATGGTCTAGCCCATGGAGTTTTTCTACTCAACAGCAATGCCATGGGTAGGCCTGGGGTTGTCTCCGTCTAATGAGCATGACAGGCTGGTACTGTAGTTGTTTTTAAGTTAAAGGGACACCAGGCAACGTTTTCGTGTTAATTAATCATCTTCGTAAGTCGGTATATGGTTAAATGACTCATTACAGTGCAAATGAAGACTCTCTCGCCCGCCCTACTGCCTGTAGGAAGAATATCCCGCTTGCAAGTTCGGTGTATCCGACCCACCGACCTTCAGTCTCAAAAAGTCTCGGACATCGCAAGAAGCAGGATCAGTTTACATCCTGCATCCCAAGCACAGAGGCAGGATAACGAAACACTAGCGATTGTTGCAAACGTGTGTATAATGGCAGAGCCGGCGAAGAAGCAGCGAAAACCCTTGACGGAAGATGCAAAGAAAAGGAAAAGAGCTTCAGACCGAGCGAGGGCTCGCACACGTATCGACACGTACAGACGCTAGGGGGAGCTTCGTAGAGAAAAAGCATCAGGCTTGCCTGGTGTCCCTTTAAGCTAAAATAGTATCACTTTCATTTTTCATCAGCACTGCATTTTTTTCAGCTTGTTGATCTTGTCATCTCATTAGAGTACCGTTAGAGACTGTTATCGTGCCTGTAACCATAACCATGCCATCTGTTGTTCTCGGTGGGGGTAGAGGTGGTGCTGCAGCCCATGCCTGCACTCACATGGGTGTCAGTTGGAGGAATTCTGGACTTTTACATATTTCTTGGGCCAGACCCACAGAGTGTGGTCCGCCAGTACCAGGAGGTTATTGGTGAGTCATGGTCTCACTCCCGGACTGATAAATCATGTAACTCATGTAACATGTTTATTTTTACTTTTTTTATTATGAGAGCCTTTTTGGAACATTTGGCCTGCAATCTCCACAGGGTATCCCATGATGCCTCCGTACTGGGCGCTGGGATTTCATCTGTGCCGCTGGGGCTACCGCTCTACCAATGAGACACGATCCATAGCACGGCGAATGCGTGAAGCCAAGTTTCCACTGGTAATCAGAAATAAATGTTGCTTTCACACAGCTTGCTGTTTCTTTACAGAAGTAGTTCCCCAACCGACTGTGACCTTCGATGTACGCTTCCTATCCCACAGGATGTGCAGTGGAATGACCTGGATTATGCAGACAAGCGCCGGGTCTTCACCTTTGACCCAGTGAGGTTTGGAGACCTGCCAGAGATGGTGCAGGAGTTCCACCAGGAAGGCATGAGATATATCCTCATTTTGGCAAGTGATGAGCCATGTCTGGCTTTGTTCTGTTATTATTGTAATAACAATAAGAAACAAAGGACTGTCCTTCAGACAGTGTCTCAAGTGGCTGTTCAGCTCTTCAGCTTGCCAAAAATGATTGTCAACCTTCAAAATGCAGACTACTACCCCAGTGTTGCAACACAGACTCAGACCACATGAGGGCAGTAAGTTGTTGCTGAGATATGGCCTTGGTCCCGTACCTTGGTTTCCTCTCCATACACTGTTATTGTAAGTCAAAAGGATTAAACATAGTATGGTCTATGGACAGGACAGCTCAGTATGAAAGGACATCAGTGCTGCCCCTTATATGAAAGAATATATGAAAGAAGTTGAATCAAGACAAATGCACTAAGAATCCAGTTGAAAGATGTTTCTGTAGGACCAAGTTTAAAGGTGTCTACCCCCACAGGACCCAGGGATTAGCAGCACAAGCCAGCCAGAATCTTACTGGCCATACGATGAGGGGTTGCGCCGGGGGGTCTTCATCAGGAACTCCACAGGGCAAACACTAATCGGGAAGGCAAGAGTTCTGATTCACCTCAATTCACCTAAAAATAAATACAACTACCGGTAATCTGGTTTAGCTAATAGCCTGCATATACTCACAGTGTGTGTGCGTGCGTGTGCGTGTGCATGTTTGTGTGTGTGAAGGTCTGGCCTGGTCCAACTGCTTTTCCTGACTTCACCAACCCAGAGACAGTGCGATGGTGGGAGGAATGCATCCGAGACTTCCATGCCAGAGTGCCTGTGGATGGCTTGTGGATTGTGAGTTCACATGTACAGTACTATGCAAAAGTTTTAGGCACCAATTAGATTTGTTATGATGACTATATTTTGATTTGTCATTGTCTTTATTAGAATTTAACCAAACGATAGAGGGAATATAAAAACAAAAAAATGTGCATTTCTGGTTCAGGTTCTAGTCTTCTGCATCCATTCGATTGGTTGTTTTTGCAGTGTTATAATGACCAGTTTCGCAAGGGGGAAGCTGAAGCTGACTGGTACTGTTTCTGGCGCTGACACTACAAACTGACACTGTATTCCCACCTGGGAATATAATGAAGAGGGTCACCGAGGATGTTTCAGGTGGCTCCTCCACTTTGTGCCATGCCAGAATGCTATTGATATGGCAGCGTCAGTTTTAGGGTGAGCCATGGTCAAGTCAGCAGCTGATCTTGAGACCCCCACCATAGCTGGGTCTACCAACAACTTCTGGCAGGCCAGGCATGCCCGTCAGTGGCCTGCGTGGGAAACGACCGCCATCAAGAGCTTCCTTGGGTGTCATATAACACTGCTAAAACAACAAATCCAATGGCAGCTTGAGACTGAAATTGGACTGGTATAAGAACAAAAACTACATTTTATGTGTATTTAAATACTGTGTACATATTTCCTGTGTTCTCTGGTCATTAAGAGTGAGAGTGAGAAATAAATAAAATGGTCCTCATGGCATTACTGAAGCAAAACATGTAAGGTGCCTAAGACTTTTGCACAGTACTGTATAATCTGTTTTTGTAAATTACACTGTTCCAACCACCATACCAGTCTCAAAAAACGAATCACCATTTTTAAGGGCATATGCTGTTCGTGTCTAGAATTTTCCCGTCATAGAGGACTGCATGAATGGGATGATCATAGTGATGTATAAAGTCTGTGAAGTTATGTTAAGTACATAATAGAGTGATTCGGTTATAGTGACTCACTGCTTTTTTCAAGGACATGAATGAACCAGCAAGTTTTATCCATGGCTCTGTGGATGGGTGTCCAGACACTGATTTAGAAAAGCCACCATACGTCCCAAGTGAGTACATGTCTTCCTTCTCCCTCCTACTTCCCAGCTATATATTTCTCTAATTCGGAATTTTGCCTGCTGTTGTTTCTGCAGATATGATAGGCGGTCAGCTTAATTTTGGCACCCTGTGCATGTCTGGCCAGCAGAATTTGTCCACCCATTATAACCTGCACAACCTGTATGGTCTCACTGAGGCCATGGCCACCTACAGGTGTGTCAGACTAATTACTTACATATATCTCATCAAAGATTTCTGTTTTCGGTGTTAGAACACTGTATTTTGGACGTAACTCTTTCAGTACATTGTGGTTGTATCTGAATGTTTTGCTGTGCCCTTACCAGTGCCCTCCTGAAGGTCAGGAGGTCACGACCCTTTGTGCTGTCCCGCTCGTCCTTCCCTGGGTTGGGTCGTTTCTCTGGACACTGGACAGGAGATGTCAGGAGTGACTGGGAACAACTGCGTTACTCTGTCCCTGGTGAGACCCAGGGCTCATTATCTTTACTGTATCTGCCCAGACATGGGGTCAGCCTCCTGTACATTGGATTAAGCCCAGTCCTAGAGTTAAAGTTTTTATCAATGAAGATTTCAATTGAAGTTCTTTTAGTCTAGGACTAGGCTTAGTCCATATCTGGGGAAACAACCCATTGTGTTTTCCCACTGTGAGGTTATACATTTCTTTGCAGCATCCTAAGCCAAATTACATTTTGTGGAGCCAAGTGACCTCCTTAAAGCTTTTAGAAAATCAGCCTCTAATCTCTTTTGCCCCAGCTATTCTGCTCTTTGGCATGTTCGGGGTACCACTGGTGGGAGCAGATGTGTGTGGCTTCGGAGGGAACACCAACGAGGAACTGTGTGTGCGGTGGATGCAGCTCGGGGCCTTCTATCCTTTCATGAGGAATCACAACGACAGGCCTAATGCGGTAAGAGGTTCCCCTTGGCCGCGGTGTCATGCAGTCACAGTGTATTTGACTTCAGCACTACTAGCTAAACCTTCTGTGTTTCTGCATTGATTAATCTCAAAGTTGCAGCTTCCCAAATACTGAAGCTGTAAAAATGAAGCAAGTGTACACACAATGTTTTATTAAATCTTCAAAACATGTTTAATTAGTTTCCAACATTAAATTCACCAGATTCAGTTCATTATTGTATTGTGAGAAAGCTTAAAAAGTTGTGTTAGATGTTTGTTGACTCAGAGAGTCAGCGTGACCACGGACATGTCACTGTTTGATTGAGGGTCAAGCAAAGACACTCAAAGCTGTTATGGCTCCTGCTTCATCCAGACCCATTACCTCTCTGAGCAGGAGCTTCAGACTGGGTACCTTAGTTCTTCTCACCTGGGGACTAAAGAGCTTGAAAGAGCACACCTGCCTGATTTCAGATGAGACTCAAGTGTGAAGGGTCTTCTCTGACACAGGTTTTGATGTTGCAACACCTTTTGTTTGCATACTTCCTAGGGAAATTTGAGTTCCAGAAGGTGCCTAACCACAACCTTCGCTCTTTGTTTGTTGAATGAATGTTTTCATCTGCTTCAGTCCTTGGTGAACCAGGCAGACCACACGGGGTTCTCCTGTCCTTGGTCGCTTGAATTCATCTCAATGAATTATACATGAGAGAATTATTCTATCTGAACACACTTAACCCACTTGTGAACTGTGTGTGAAGGTGTGTTTTGTTGTTGAATGAATGTCATAGTAACAGAGCACCGGTTGTGTTCGGTTATACATGAGGAGCATCAACATTAACCCTGTGTGTGTGTGTGTGTGTAGCCTCAAGAGCCGTTTGTGTTCGGTGAGGAGGCACAGGCAGCCATGCGGAGCGCCCTGTTGCTCAGGTACTCACTGCTGCCACTGCTCTACACGCTCTTCCACCGGGCACACACCTCCGCTGACACCGTCGCCCGACCGCTGTTTTTCGAGTAAGTGTTACCGGCCTCAGACCTAGGGGAATCTGGGCAGGTACAAGACCACAGGCTGGATAGCACTGTGGGTTGAAAAGAAGTGGAGATACAGAAATTATGTCTTTCTCAAGCACTGGACGTTTATTTCCGAGTAAAAAATCATTCAAGAGAGCAATAACAGATAGGCCTAACACACACTATGGCACTGGACATATTCCAAAATATACAATTATAAAATATACTATAATAATATAATATATCAATATAATATAAACATTGAAATACCTCTTGATATTATAAACCATAGTTTCAAACATTACTAATATAATAAATGCAATCAATAGACCAATATAGAAAGCATTGGCATATATAATATACAATACAAAACACTTTACCTAGATAGTATGAAATAGACAGTGGTATACCTTTATAATATATCCAATATGCTTCAACAAATAACACTATACATCAAATGACATTGTTCTGCCCTCTACCCCCAACGCCTTGCCAG